>NC_045602.1:79998214-80298214 GCF_009762305.2 Zalophus californianus
GACATCTGCCGCGTTTGCTAAGTGGATTCGTGGCATTTATTTCTTAGATAATTGATTCGTGTTTTATAAACCTATTATGTGCTCAACATACAAATCTGTACTTTTCTTATACAGTGAAGATCTATCTACCCTGTCTTTCTATAACGTCCTGATTTTTCTCTTAACAATATAAACATAGCCCATATTACTATGAGTAATTTTCAATGGCTACATGCAATCCTATATTTGAGAATTTACTCCACCATTCAGATAAGATATATTTAAAAATAACACAGCGATATAAATATTTATGCAAAAGTAGGGGGGGTTGTTTTATTTTTGTTGTCGGTGGTGAGAGAAGGGGCCATCATTCCCTCAGGATAGTTTCCTAGAAGTAGAATTGTCAAGTCAAAGAGTGAGACATTTAAAATATTGTATTCCATATCACCAAACTATATTCCAAAAAACATGTTACAGCTACCACACTTCTCTGCATTAGCCTTACACAGCCTTACACAGCCTTACACAGCCTGACGCTTTAGATTTACCATGCTTTGCTTCTGGCTGCCTATCTCACTGCCAAGTCATTCATTTTAAGTATGTCCCAGTCCTACTCAGGAACACCTAAGTGGGAAAAGCACTGAGCAGGGGATCAAGTGACCCCGGTGTGTTCTGGCTTCACTGCTGATTCTCATGAGCCAGTCACACAGCCTCCTGAGGGCAGGGGTTTTTCATCTACAAAGTGGGACTAAACCATTCAGGTCCTTTCTGGTTATAAAATTCTAGTATCTCTGAAAACTAGGGTAAACTGAGGAATTAGATTATAATGCATACAACCATTCTCAATTTGACTTATACAAATTAAACATTCTAGGTAGTAGAGGATTTTCTTTTTAAAAAAAAAAACATCAAAATTATTTCATGTTGTAGCTATGTAAGCTCTCATTTTACATACATAGACCACTAAAAATCACCATCCACGTCAGTAAACCCTCTCCTCAGATTTGTTACTGGGGCAGCAGAGGGACCCCGAAAACAATCACACACAGTCACATCCTTTAAACCCCACTCTCTGGTCCTGTGGCATTAGGGTTGACTTGCTGTGCTTGGCTCCCCTGCACCTCGAGCCCCTGTGCTCAGGATGACCAGAACCAGCAGCTGGAAAAGGGATGGTGCTGGTGCTGTGGGCGTGGCTCTTCTCATGGGCATCATGGACGTACATCACCGTCCCCAAAGTGACTTCCAGGGTGATGTCAGACAGCTAAAGACTCTCACTTCCCATGTTTCTAAATGTGAACCAAAGAATTCAAAAGAGGGATACAGTAATTCCAAGGATTTCCTCTTTCTAGGTGGTTGTAATATTTTTCCTGCAGGATAATTTACATGCAGAAAATGCATCAATCTTAATGATTGGCTCAGAGTATTGTCAGCCGTACACACCAGTGGGTTCATGATCGTCAATAGGACAGGGGGCATTTCCATCACCCACAATGGCCCTCCCTCTACCCCCAGCCAGTCTCTGCCCTCCAACACCAGAGACAAGTGATGCCTGGTCTTGGAATTTATAAATGGAACCACACAGCATGTGTGGTTGTATGCCTGGCTTCCCTGGCTTAGCATCACATCGAGAGATGTGTTTGTTGAGAGACGTGGGAGATTCTTCCACGTTGTTCTGTGTGTCAGCAGTTCCTTCATTTTTATTGCCAAGTAGTATTCCATTATATAAATATACTAGTTGGTTTATCCATTCCTCTGCTGACGAGCATCTGCACTATTTCTTGGTTTTGGCCATTAATGAATAAGACTGCTAGGGACATCTTTGTACCCATCTTTCTGAGAATCTCTTCAAAACATTTTGTTAATCTGTCAAGATATGGGTTCTGATATTTCTATTAGACATATCAGTATTTCTTAAGGGGTAAGAAATCCAAACCTTTTACACTGAGCTTTAGAAGGTATTTTTAAGCACTGTTTTTTATATTGTATCTCATTCTGAACTAATACCAGCATCCAGAACAGGGATGGACTACTACTGACAAGTCAAATCCTGTTCATTGCATATGTTTATTATGTAAACAGCATTTTATTGGAAATGGGTCGTGCCACCTCATTTACAGACTGTCTACAGCTGCTTCTGTGCTAGAAGAGCAGAGCTGACTAGTTGCAACAGAGACTGCATGACCTGGAAAGTCTACAGTATTGACCATATGGCCATCTGTAGGAAAGGTTTGCCAACTCCTGAGCCGGGACACCGAGACAACAAATCACAAAGGCATTTCGCAATGTGCAACAGTAAGGTAATTTTTTTGAGGAGGAGATGTGTCCACCAGTCCCAAATCAGGTGAAAAATCCACTGAGGTAATAAATTAGGGAGGATATAAGTCACCTTGTCAGTAAAAATCCGACCAAGTGTTTCCACAGCGCAGAGGGAAACAAGGTGACTGACCGCTAAACACGCAGCAGTAAAATATACCTCACCTTTTCATCTTCGAGATATTCAATGTCGGCTGTGTTATAGCCATCTCTGTGACGGTGACTCAGAACTCGGAACCGACTAATCCCAATGGCATCCACAACCGAACTCCCATCAGGAAACGTTCTGACGTCCTTAATCTCCAGCATGCAGCCGTACTCTGAAATTCTGACAGGACAGTTGGGAGAAATGACCACGATTTTAAAAACACAGAAGATCCAAACAAAACTAATGGTGTCTCCGCATGGGACCAGCAAGCTTATTTTCCCTAAGAGACACCTGCAGATGATTCCTTCTGTTAAATGCAAAACATACAGGTGTGCTAGGGCTGCAGTGGTTCAAATAAGCTAGTGCTCTGGAAGGACCTGAGAGGTGGAGAGAGAATCCTCAGTCCCCTTGGTCAGGGCACCGGCAGGAGGGTACAGAGAGCACACGGTATGTCTGGGGGCCGCCATGCCACTCACAGATTCTGCTCCCTCCTTCCCCATTTCCACTGATGCCGGCCAGCTCTGTCCTTCCCAACAAACTGCTATGGAAAGTCATCTACAGTCACTGCCTTCATCTCCTGCTTCCCAGCAGATCTCCATACCCCACCATTCCACTGAAATGACCCCACTGGAAGTCACACATGGCTCTGGCATGAGCCTGCTGATCTGTCACTGACCCAACACCCTCTGCTGCTCTCTGTGGTGCTCCCTGACCTGTACAGCCCTTTACAGATGCCTCCCTCCTCCACATGTCCCTCACACGCAGGGCCCACCCAGGGTGGCATCCTTGCTGCAAAGCTGTCCCCTGTGATCTTAACCACTCTCACTCTTGTAACTCTCATCTGCTTCCAGAGGAGACTGATTGAGCCCATTACATGTCAAGCATTACATGGCGTGGTTTATAATATGTATTCATTCAAGCCTCACAAAAACAGGAAGGTTTAAAAAAATCAAACAACTTATGTAAGGCCATGGCAAGATTTAGACCTGAGATCTGAACCCAAGGCTACCTAATTCTAAAGTGAAAGAACAACTTCATTACATACCTTCAAGAGAACAATGAGTGACGGTTCCCAAGTCACACACCTGTAAGGCTGGACACCTCGACTTGGATCTCTCCTAAAACTATCTCTTCCTGCTTATCTAACAGGGCTATCTTACCCATAGCCGGTGGCATTGACGGAGGTGCCCTGAAGATTCCCTTCAAGGGAGGACTTCCTGCCCCAGCCATCAGCAGACAAATGCCTTCAAATGTCAGCTCCTCCAAAGCCTGTCTCAGCTACAGAAACTGTCTTTCCAATGAGCATCCTGTCCTGTCTGTGGACAAAAACTTGTGAATGAAGGCAAATCCCCCTTGCATCTGTAACTCCCAGAGCATCTGGACTCTCATGGTTGTCCACATGAACTCATTAGAACATGGCCCCCAAAAAACTAGCTGAATTCTTCCTACCCACTTGCAGGTCTCCTTCTCCTGCGCTCTGTCACAAGTAAGCCAGGCTTTTGTCTACTGCTCTCCCTGGAGGGACTTGCCTCTCCTCACTTACTGTGAGCAACCTCTGCTCACCAAGAGGTTCAAGAAACTTACATCCTAGAGTTTGTCTGGAGTAATGCTCTTCTTAGTGTTCTGTATTCTTCATGGAAGCAGAACTTCTGGAACTTGTTTTTTCACTCTGCTTTTGCTGATTTTGATGAATCAAATTTTAATATATTCAAATGTATTAATCTCTTCTTCCATGCTATGTGCTCTCAGCATCTTGTACAAAAAAAAAAAAAATTCTTTCCCTTTTCCTAATTATAGTCTCCAATGTTTTCTCTTAAAATTTTTATATGTTGTTTTTCATACTGAGAATGTAAATAATATGTGTTAATTTGTGTATATGGTGCAAGGCAGAGAAAAGATTATTTTTCTCCATCTGGACTGCCCACTAATTTTCTAAGCACTTTTTCAGTGAGCAGCTTGCCTTTTCTCACAAAATTATATGTAAATGTGGGGTCCATAAATGAGCGGATCTGTTCCTTATCTCCATGTTCTGTTTCAGTGATCTACTTACTAGGACTTCTAAGTTTATTTTGAGAGTGTTCTCCCATCTTACTCAACTGATTTCTTCAAAACTATCACGGTTTTGATCTTTTACTTTTCCATAATAATTCTAAAAATCAGCTCAAACAATTCCATGAAAAACCCCTCTTGCAATGTTGACTGAAACTCCTTTAGATTTATAGACTAATTTGGGTAAAACTGACATTTCTATGACATCAAAGTCTATGCATCCATCCATGGATATGGTATTTCTCTCCATTTATTTAGATCTTCCTGAATATTTTTCAATAAAGCTGTAGAATTTTTTCCATAAAGGTCCTACACATATCTTTAAAAAGATCTCTTCTGGGAAGCCTGGGTGGCTCAGTCGGTTGGGCGTCTGCCTTTGGCTCGGGTCATGATCCCAGGGTCTTGGGATCGAGCCCCGCATCGGGCTCCCTGCTCAGAAGAGAGCCTGCTTCTCCCTCTCCCTCTGCCTGCCTCTCTGCCTACTTGTGCTCTCTCTCTCTCTCTGTCAAATAAATAAATAAAATCTTGAAAAAATAAAAAAAAGATCTGTTCCTAGGTATATATGGTGGAAACTAGTGGATAGTCCTACATATCCATTCTCTTTTTCTTCCTGGGCACATGGGTGGGCTACATTTCCCAGCCTCCATTGCAGTAGGTGTGAGCAACAGTGATGTGTATCCCTTTTCTCCAAAATCCTTCCAGAGCAGATGTGCCTCTTCTACCAGCTACAACTTGCATGTAGTGACCTTATCATAACCATGCAGTAATGACAAAGCCCTAGGGGATAAGGAAGCCAACAGATGGGAAGGACCCAGAGTCCCCAGAGCAGCCATGGAGCAGAGCTGCCTGCCAATTTGATGTAAAACGAGCTTAAGAGCTGGGGTTGTTATAAGACTGAAATTTGTCTGGGCTGTGTAGGTAGAGCCTTCAATTTTTTAGCAAATTTTTTAGACCCTAAAAGTTAGACTAGATTTGTTTGCATGATGGTGAACTAGAAAAGAATTACAGGCAGAAAGAAGCATGAATATGAACTGTATTTAGAGAAAGGCAAATAATATGGTAGTGGACTAGCAAGTATGATGTCTGAAAGAAAGGAGTAGGAGGTGAGGCTAGAAAAAAGCCTGGGACCACATCACAGATAGCCTCAGACTTAGACATCGTTGTGTAATGGGAGCTACCGGAAGTTTTCAATATCATCTTAAATTGTTCTTTGAGAAAAATAACAAGTTATGTATTTATTTAGGACCCTATGAATGCTGACAATTCTTACCCTGCGTGCTCAGCAGATAGACACATGCCAAACCGTTTGGTGCCAGTTTCCATGCATCTTCTTATCATAAGCCGATAGCGGGGCTCAAAGACATGAAGTGGACACGGGACGGTGGGGAAGGCCATGGCACACACAAAGATGGGGACATCTCTGGTCAGACTGTTGGGTGAGGGAAAACGTAAACTTAGAAGTAGGAGCAGTTAGAAACAAAGGGGAATATTAGTCACTGTAAAATAGAAAAAGCTAGCCAACCTCAATTCTCTCATTTACAACATAAAACCCTCAGGCCTGTCTCAGTCTTTAGTGGGGAAAGGAAGCCAAGGACCACCTCATGAGAAAGTTCTCAGCTTACCAGGTTTCCTGCCAAGCCGGTCTTATTTAATTTGATGAGACAGAACATGCTGAATTGTATTAACTTACTTGGAAAAAGTTATAGCTTACGACTATGATTAAAAAAAGTTCTAATGACCTTGAGGGCACTATGCTAAGTGAAATTAGTCAGAAAAAATGAATACTGTATGACCTCACTTACAAGTGGAATCTAGGAAGAACAAAACCAAGTTCATAGATACAGACAAAAGATTGGTGTTTGCCAGAGGTTGAGGTTGGGTGGGGGATGGGTGAAGGGGGTCAAAGGTACAAGCTTCCAGCTGCAAAATATGTAAGTCCTGGGGATGTAATGCACAGCATGGTGACCACAGCTAATCATACTGCATTGCATATTTGAAAGTTGATAAGAGAATGGGTCTTAAAAGTTCTCACCACAAGAAAAAAAATTTGCTAACTATGTATAGTGATGGACGTTAAGACTTATTGTGGTGGTCATTTTGCAATATATATAAATATCAAAGCATTATGTTACATACCTGAAATTCATATAGTGCTATACATCAATTTTACCTCAATAAAAATAAATAAGAAGAAGAGAAAAAAGTTCTGATAAAAGCAAAAAGTACAAGTAAAAGGTAGTGAGTTCTAAATAAAAAAGAGTGGAAGAATTATAAGACCTCAATAGTTAAAGTTTGCTACAACACACAACTCTAATCACTTTAAAAGATAAAAACAACTGTCAAGACTATTTCACGGGGTAAACCTGTTTTCCCTCCTGTTTCTATATACTGTGCCTTTTCAATTCTGAAAAATTCAGTACCACTTACTTAGATACAAAAAGCAACTACATAATTTTGTGAAGACACACTTTTTTTTAAAGTGGGCTCCATACCCAGCATGGGGTCCAACATGGGGCTTGAACTCATGACCCCGAGATCAAGACCTGAGCTGAGATCAAGAGTCAGACACGTAACTGACTGAGCCACCCAGGGGCCCCAGGAGGACACACTTTTGAAATATTTTTTATGACCCCTTTCAATCAAATTTCCATAAACTCTTTGCAATTAATATTTTTTTCTATTTTTAGGTCTAATTTCTCTGCCAAGGGGGGATAAAAACCTGAGAAAAGTATGAGTGCAAGGGTTTCCTTCTTTAATCTGAACTCAAAACCAAGTACATACAACATGAGGACTTACTTTGACAGCTCTGTCATTTCTTCATCATAAATTCTCTTCCTATCAGAGAGTTCATCAGATAAATATCGAAATATTAATTCTTCGGCCAAAATAGTTATATTAAAATTTCTGCTTGCCAACAACTGTAACAAAAGGAAATGTTAAATAATACCACATGGTAATTCATTCTAGAGTACAAAGCACTCTGTCCCCAGTAGAAAAGGTCAACCAGGGCGGAGAGGGACAGTCTTCGGGAAGACAAAAGGATGGGGATGGAGAGCCAGGAGGTCAGTCAGCCTGGGGTAGCGACAGGGGCAGGGCAGTTCCTCCCATCTGAGCAAAAGGCAGGAGAAGGTGTTCATCACCTGGAGGAAGGATGAGTGAATGCCAGTCTTGCTGGCTTCTGCATTCTCAATCATGTATCACAATGTTAGGGAAGGGAGAGGAAGTGAGGAGGATATGTTGCGAAAGAAGAGAAATGGGAAATAATCACCCGAGAAAGTGGAAAATTGAAGCTACTAGAGAAGCATAGTAAGAATGACTACTAATGTGGATAGTCGTGCGCGCGCCGGGGCGCTGCGGGAGAGCCCCCGGAGCGCTGGTTGTGGCTGCTCGTCCCCGGACTGCCGCACCAGGGCGGAGGAGGAGCTGGAGGCTCTGAGGAAACAGAGGCTGGCCGAACTGCAGGCGAAACATGGGGATCCTGGCGATGCAGCACAACAGGAAGCAAAACACAGGGAAGCAGAAATGAGAAACGGTACCTTAGCCCAAGTCCTGGATCAGTCAGCCCGGGCCCGTTTAAGTAACTTAGCACTTGTAAAGCCCAAAAACCTAAAGCAGTAGAGAATTACCTCATACAGATGGCAAGATATGGACAACTAAGTGGGAAGGTATCAGAACAAGGTTTAATAGAAATCCTTGAAAAAGTAAGCCAACAAACAGAAAAGAAAACCACAGTTAAATTCAACAGAAGAAAAGTCATGGACTCTCATGAAGAGGACGATTATTGAAATTTAAGATGTTTAGAGACTGGAACTTAATGGAACAGTTCTAGGACAGATAATACTGGGTAGAAGTGAAGATCTGATTATTTACTTTGTTTATTGTCTATATGCCTTTTAGAAAAATAAACTTGTTATGCAAAATAAAACAAACAAAAAAAGAATGACTACTAATGTTTTGAGTCTAAGATTTAAGACTGTGAATTTAAACTGAAACCAATCTTCCCAATTTTGTGGCTTTTTCTCTAGCTTTCCCTTGTTACTTATATGGACATGTGCGAGAGGCAGAGTTGACTTTATTTGGATTGGGAAAGAGACTGAGGGACCAAGGAATTAGAGCTGGTTGTGAAGGGAAATAGGTGGAAACTGAATTAAAATGTGCCAGGATCCCGGTGGCTGGAAGGGTCAAATGTAGCTGAAGATCTATATTACTCTGTGTGTGTGTGTGTGTGTGCACTACTTTTATCTTAGGCATATGAATTTGCAAATAACAGCTCTTTTCCCTAACGTCCTAATATATATCAGGTACCAATTACAGACGTTTCATATAAATGAAGTTAGGCCTTGAAATAGCCCTATCCCAGAAGTATTGTCTACAATGCACTAATAAAGAAGAGGGGTCTCAGAGGGGTTAAGGGACTAGTGTAGAGCCACAGTGGCACCAGGACTGTGGGACTGTTAGGTCTCAATATGAGCCTGTTGCTTTGTTAACGTGCCGCATTTCTGGGCTTGCTCTAGAGATTTCTAACAGTTACGTCTGGGCGAGTCCTAGACATAGTGCCACGTCTCCCTTTAGCTTGTGTGAAACAAGCTATGTGTATTGCTGTCACTAAGAACTAGGAGTTCAGCCTCAGGGACACAACTGTGTTTCAGACCCTCAGTAACAGAATAACCAGCAGAAACAAGTTTAACTTAATTCACAGTAAGTATTATTAACGACATCCATATTTTATACTGTTAGTTTATGGCACCATTTACTGAAGAGTAATACAATTTGCTTTACTTGGCATTACGTTACCCAAGACTTGTGTGCATACCTAGATAGTTGATGATTCGTGTTTATAATAATGTATGTGAGAAAGTCTAAGCTCATGAAGGGGTTTCTGCGTCAAAGAAAGAGCGAGGTATGATTTTTAATTTTATTTGGTTTCGTTATATTCCAAATTCTGCAACACTGGCAATCTATGCAGAACTTGCACTCAACCATTCACCCATTCATTCAATCATTCATTCAGCATGGATTTCCTGAACCTCTACTATGTGTTCTGGCCCCTGGAGATAGAGTAAAAACAAGACAGAAGTCGTCTCTGTCCCTAAGGAGCTTATATTACAGTGCCAATGTCAACGCACTACTTAATCACATAGCCCCTAGCAGAGAGCACTGAACGTGGAAGTGAACAGAGGGTCTGTGTTACACACAGTAGTCATAAAGACATGCATTTTACTGTCTGGGGATAAACAAGCCACCTCCAGGCCCACCAGCCCAGACAAGCATGGGTACAACAGGGTAACAGGCCAGATGCTATGCCACTGTTAGCAAGAAGAGAGAGCAAAACACAGTGCAATGGACCTGCGGAGGAACCGCCAAAGGAAACTGCTACTCAAAAGCACTGTCATCATGACACATGGCACATAGTACAATGAATCATATTCATGATGAGAGTCCTGGTTAACTTAGAGAGTTTCAGCATGTATGCAATTTAAAAAAGCAAGTATGTACACAGAATGATTTAGAAAGGTCTCAATTATAACTTATTTTAACAAATTTTGGCAGTAAACTATGTTACAATTATTTAAAAATTCACCTAATATCTCCTTTACCATATCAAATTCAAAAATAAATTTTACTGGACATTTGTTTTAAAAAGACCGCTTTAGCCTAGGGCACCTAGGTGGCTCAGTCCGTTAAGCATCTGATTCTGATTTCAGCTTGGGTCATGATCTCAGGGTCTTGAGACTAAGCCCCGCATCAGACTCCATGCTCAGCGGGGAGTCTGCTTGAGATTCTCTCTCTCCCTCTCTCCTTCCACCCTCCTTCCCCAGCTTACACCCGCACATGCACACACTCTCTTTCTCTCTAAAAATAGACAAATCTTTAAAAAACCACTTTGTCCCACTTAAAGTGCATTAAGTGAGTTTAATCTCTAGTAGTAATTAAGGCAAATATAATTGGTATCATTTTATGGATTAAAAAACCCGTCCCCCCCAAGAGGTTAAATAACTTGCTTAGTGGAAGGTTAGTGGCACCAGAGCCCAATAGAGTTGATACATATTCACAATTTGAAAAGTTGATCAGAAGGCCTTTAAAAGCTTTTAAGTGTTGTTCATTGTATTTACCATACCTAAGGATAGATTTAACAGTTTATTTTTGAGTTAGACATAACTAAATAGCTTCCCTCCATGGAATCTTAAGTATTACTGGCTTTGATTACAGACAAAAGACACAACTGACAACACACCAAAGGGATTTCCCAGTAGTCAAAAGTGATCAAGTCTTCGATCCTATGCAAAACTGAGTACTACAATATGACTTCACCTTGAGATGAGGTAAAGGACAGAATCCTTGGCACACATTAAGTGCGCCATAATGTTATCGCAACCCTTTATGATTAACATATGGTGAGAACTCAGTAATGTTATCTCAACTATTTATAACTAACACATTGTAAGAGCTCCAATTATGTTACCTGTTTTCAGGATATCTCAACTATAATTCATGCCTGAAAATTTCCCTGACGTTTAATTGTTTCTGCAACTAAACTTCCCTTGTGTACTTTCTGAGAAATCAGATAGGAAAAAGACCTATCTTTGACTGGAGAAATCCAACTTTCTTTAGTAAATGGGTAGTGGAAGCAAAGCCAACCCCAGAAATGAGCATCTACTGAGAGATGAGAGGAGTGGCTGAACGGTCCTGTTGTTTCAGAAGAAATACTTACTTCTGAGAGTTTTTCTTTACACAGTGGACAATGTGGGGCATGGTCGAGGCAGCGTTCAAGGCATTTCAGGCAAAACGTATGTCCACATGGTGTAGTAACAGGCTCAAAGAGCAACCTGGAAAATATATCTGAGTTTTTAGCCAAAAATGTCCAGAAGAGATTTTCAAATAATCTATTTATTTTCTGAGAATTCCTTAAGATAATTCCCTTACAGCTGTAGAAATTATGGATATCCATTTCCACTGAGATTTTCCTTATCAAATTTTTTGAAAATAAATCATTTATTACTAAGGTATACATAATTTCTCTGATAATAAAAAGCCCATTATGTTTAGGATATCCAATTCAGAAAGGATGAGGTTTTCAAACAGTTGCACAGGTTCTCTGTCATCCTACCTCATGCAAAGGGCACACTCAAAGTCAGTTACATCTATGGAGAGCTCTGGACTTTCTCCTATGTTAGAGGTCATGTTCCTTTGAGGTGAGGAATCTGCCTCTGAAAAAGTTTAAAATGCTATAATTAACATTGCTCATCTGGACAAGAGCATGCAGCATCTGCATTTCCTCTGGCTAAAATGTGTTACACCAATATAACAAATCATGCTGGGCAGGAATAGTTCCTATCAGATTAACCATATATAACAATAACCTATCTGGACAGTGAGCATGAATAAAAGTTAAAAGTTATAACTAAATTTTCCCTATTTCTGACTATGAAGTTTTTGTAGGATTAACAATTTTAAACTGTTCTATAATCATAAAGCTGATATATTCCTTTCATTATTAAACTATCCATATAAATTTTTTTTAATATATTGAATATTAGCTAACATTCTATCACTCTGGAGTCATACAACTCCATGACAAAATAACTTACTGACCTTTCTTGGGAATTTTCCCAGGGCCATTCAGGTCATGCACATCCTCCAAATCATTTGGAAATTGTCTCTTTAAACCGGTGCTGGGTGCTACTGGAAGGATACTCTCTAACACTTCTTTATCCTCTTCAAAGTGCAGACCCAGTATAAAATACAAAACTGAAGAATTGGTATTTCTAAACACATCAGATTTCTCAGATGGATTCTGGTTAAGTAGGAAAAAAGAACCCTGAATATTAAAGAAATCATAGCATAAGAGGAAACAATATTCATGTAGTAGCTTTTCTTAGAAATCTCTGGAAAAAAGAGGGCTTATGCTCTTCCTTCACGATTGGTTTCATCTATTAACTTCCAAGACGAGCTTTACACTTCCCATAGTAAGATACAGAATACTTCTTTTTGAGACAGATCAACTGAACATCAGTCTTCATATATTCAAATCATCCCTCTGTTTTCTTTTCTCCACGCCAAAATAAATTCGAGTCTCCTGATGCCTGGGGTTCTCAATGTGTGATGTCCTGAATGTTTCTACATGTTTCTTTCAATTATTTTCATTACTTCCACCAACTTCCTTTAAAACTTAAAAACTTTCAGGTTGAGGAGCTAGAACCAGTCTTGAGAAGTACTTCCAACTAACATAATGCCACAGTCTGAATAACTTGTAAGTGTTCAAAATTAAGGCATTACATAAAGCTTAATCAAGATAATCCTGACAAACACATGCACTTCATACCTTAGAACTCCCTGCACCACCACCTTCTTCCAGAGGCTGGGTGTTTACATGGCTGGCACACTGAGCCTTTAGCCTGCTGTTCAATATTCTGCTTTGGATGGAAGATGTCAAATTCTGAGGCACATTTTCTGAGGCTGGAAAAAACACCTCGCATATTACCTATAAAATTTCCAAGAAGAAAAAAACAATTTTAAAACACTTTTGAAAAATACATAATATGTCTTAAAGATCCAAAGGAAACTCTAAGGCCAAATAGGCCTAACACATTGAAAAGAATAATTACCATAGTCCAACTGCCACTATTTCAAAACTCCAGTTTCTGGAACCATAATCAATGCTTTAGACAGTTCAGCTACCAGTCCCTTTCCAGCTTAGTCTTACCAAGTATAAAATATGAGTATTACCAGTTCTTTCTGTCTGGTCCTTACATATCTGCTACAGAAAATCATCCTTAAAAGGCTCATGGTTAAGAGAGAAAAGTGGGGTGGAAAGGTTGTGGGGATCCTAAATTAAATCCAAGTTGTGATCATCCACAACTGAGATATTTCTAGAGGAACTGCTCAACTTACAAGAGAACCAGAAGAGCCGCCTAGTAAAGAACTTTAAAGGAAGACCAGGTGAAGAGCCATAATTCTAGTTCAAGAGCCATGGACTAGCCTCTGGTGGTGGTGGGAAGTGACTGCCAGTCACTCGATGGTCCTGCCAAACCTCATGGACTCAGCTGAATCCAAAGGCTTAAGAGAGGTATAAAGGAGTGACCGAAACCCAAAAAAGAACCTGCCACTGTTCTTCATGTGACAGATCAGTGCACCAGTACCCATGACCCCTGTATCAAGAAGGAACAGCACTCAGCAGGGACATCAGTGTCCTCAGCACTGGCTCTGGGGGGCTCCAGTAAAGCAGCAGAAGGCTGCCTGGGAGATTACTACATTTCATGGGCATCAACACGCTGGCAGTGTTGGGGCACTGAGATAGAAGACATCTACCACTCACAGAATGCTACAGGGAAAAACATCATATCTGAAATGGCACCAGACAGACAAGAAATCACCAGACCTAGATTCTGGCCCTGGGACCTTTGTAAATCTGCTTAAGTTTGAGCTCAGGCTGAATTTCTTAAGCTGTTGTAAAGAGCAGTTGAGATACGTTTTAAGGTTATTCTGAAATTTGCAGGTGGGACAAAGCAGGCAGGGATAGAAGAGCCGATGTTAAGATTGAGTATTATTCTGACAAGTTGAAACAATGGCCAAAACCCATAAGTGATAATTTGACAGCATTAACAAAGACCAATCCATCGCACAATACAAGGATCAAAAGTACTGCTAGAAAGTTCTCACTGAAAACAAAAAAAGATCTAGGTGTTTGGGCTAACCAAGGTTCTAATAGGAGCCAACAGTGTGATGGTATTAGGCTAAAAATAAACAAACACACTACATGATATGAACACAAGGGAAGGTAAAAGTTCCCCAAGTGTCGCTGTCAGATGTGGATGCTGAGGTACACTAGAATGCATCCAGAGGAGGAAACCTTACAACTTTGTTCCATGAGAAAAGGATGTTCAGTCCAAAGAAAGACTTAGGGCAAAGATAACAGCTAATCTCAAATACCTAAGGTGGTTTAAAATGGAGGAGGAAGAACAGATTCATTCCCTCTTGCTCCAGAAAATAAAACTAGCCTGTAAAGTGGAAATTGCAAGGTAAATGTATGAAAGAAGTCAGCAATGAATAGTGCTGAAATAGGGAAACACTGACATAAAAAACAAGAACTCCTGGTCACTGGAAGTGCTAAGACTAACTATTGTACAAGCTCTTATATATAGGGTGGGTTCCCACAGTAAATGTGATTCAATGACCTCTAATAAGACTGGGTTAAAGACCTGCATCATGCTGGTGAAGCTTTGCTGGAAATTTCAAGTCAACCTTTCCAGCTGAACTGCTATATTTTGTACGTTATCACAATGTCTTTTATAGGGCTCCTATACAAACTATAATGCTTGAAATTACAACTCTAAGAAAACTCACTTTGCCTCCCCTAATCTCACACATTGACCCTGCCTCCCTAGCCCATGTCATTATTCCAGCAGAACGCAGCTGTGCAAATGCTGTCTCATGAAACATTGTGCTTTATCCCTGGATGAAAGTTATCAAACGTGTGAAACTCATCATCATTCCTGTGTGTTTTTAATCACATTGTCATGAATATTCAGAACTATATTATTTGTTTATTTGACATGCAGGAATTACTCAGCATGGACATAAAGGCTATATAAATGAGACTTAAGAATTTGTTTAAAGAAAGTCACACCTTCTGTGCTTCTTTCTTCACCAAGTTACATTCAGGATTTAAAGCAAGGCAGTAGAGAAACTCCTTTAACACTTCCTTACTTCTTCCCAATCCAGAAAGAGCCTGAGCCTTCATATGATGCCCCTGGATTCATCAAAAGACAATATACACATTTTTTAAAAAGTGTGATTATATACTTGCATACAAAGGGCCCCGAAAAAAAAAATCATTACAACTACTGAATTTTCATATCAGCTGGAATAAACAAAAACCCACCAAGAATGGCTCTAGCTCTACCACCTTGCAACCTGAGCAAACCCGAATATCTCATAAACACAGTCTATAAGCAGAACACAGGAGTCTCCAGACTAGGAATTTAACCCCAAGGCAGTTTCAAGGGCCATGCTAAGTACAAGAGAAGTGGCTATCTACCAATTTTAAGTACACTCAGTGAGGGGTGCCAGGTGGCTGAGTCGTTAAGCGTCTGCCTTCAGCTCAGGTCATGATGCCAGGGTCCTGGGATGGAGCCCCACATCGGGCTCCCTGCTCTGCAGGAAGCCTGCTTCTCCCTCTCCCACTCCCTCTGCTTGTATTCCCTCTCTCGCTGTGTTTCTGTCAAATAAATAAATACAATCTTTTTAAAAATTTAAGAAAAAATACACTCAGTCATCACAGATCACAACCACGTTCCTGTTTTCAAAGAGCATAGTCTTGTGAGAGAAGACCCACACGACAGGAAGTATCTATAACACAAAATACCACAAGAGAAATAAACAAAGTGCAATACGGGATCAGTATTTTCTACCAGAATTTTTTTTTTTTTTTGTGAATGCAGTATTTTCTCAAATCGTTGTAAACATTGTAATTTGTTTTATCAATTCATATATTATATTTCCATTTGGGTCAGTCCTGATCATGCATTTTAGTCTTTTTCTTCTTTATTTTATTTTTTCTTGTTAATCCCTGTTTCTTCATTCATATATATATTTTAAAAGATTTTATTTATTTATTTGACAGAGAGAGTGAGAGAGCACAAGCATGGGGAACAGTAGAGGGTCAGGGAGAAGCAGGCTTCCCGCTGAGCAGGGAGCCTGATGCGGGGCTCGATCCCAGGACCCTGGGATCATGACCTGAGCCGCAGGCAGATGCTTAACTATCTGAGCCACCCAGGTGCCCCTTCATTTGTATTTTAAAAAGATGTACTGTTTCCAACTGGTTTTATCTCATGTTGAGTCAGACCCTTGACTTCATAGACTTCATTGCTGAATGGAAGACTTTTGGGATCCTTCAACTACATGAAGGAGATCTATTTGAGAGGTTTTATTTTCAGGTGTGTGGTAGGGAAGCCAGGGCTTAGGCTGGGAGCCCCATGTATCAGGATTTAGAGGGGCTTACTTAGGGCAGGGTTGGGGGAGAACCTGCTGCATGCATTGGCAGCCACACTTTCCCCAAGCAGTTTGTCCAAATTATTTGCAGGAGGTGGAGGCGGGGCATTATGATTTTTTTTTTCCCCACTACTGTTCTGCATGGCAGAGTGAACTGGCATGTCAGGCAAACCTCCTTTCTTATTCCTTTCCCAAGAGCTTAAATTGAATCTTCTCTGGAGTTTGCATTAGGACATGAGCTCAGCTCCCATTTGAACTATAATGTTCTCTGCTTTTTCATCCATTCACCTGCATCCCAAAAATTTGCTAAGCTTTCTCATCTCATAAATATTCCCTATTCTCTTCCGTGATGGACTTATGGAGGTATAATTTATATACAATAAAATGCCACCAATTTTAAAGGTACAATATAGGATTTTTGACAAATATATACAGTGTGTAAGTACAACCACAATCATGATGTTGCACATTTCCATCACCCCAGAAAGTTCTCACATGCCCTTCAAAGTCAATCCTCATCTCTCTCCAAGTCCGGGAACCACTGATCTGTCACTAGAATTTTGCCTTTTTGGGAATTTCATATAAATGAAATCACACATGTATTTCATTGATCATTTCTGTTGTCTTTCTAGTCTCTATTTCATTTCTGCTCTAATTTTTATTCCTTTTGCTAAATTTGGACTTTTTTTCCCCTAGTTACTTGAGGAATAAGATTAAGTTGTTTGAGGTCTTTATTTTATTAATGTAAGTGTAAACCTCCCTATTAGAACTGTTTCTGCTGCACCTGATAAGTTTTGGTATGTGTGTTTCCATTTCCCATTGTCTCAAGATTTTTTTTTTTTTTAATTTCTCCTTTGATTTCTTCTTTGACTCATTGGTTGTTTGGAAGTCCGTTGTTTCATTTCCACATATTTGTGATTTTTCCAGCTTTCTTTCTGTTACTATTTCTAGTTTTCGTGCCACTGTGTCTGGAAAAGATACTTGATAAGATTTCAATCTTTTTAAATTTGTTAAGACTTGTTTGGTGACCTAACATATGATCCATTCTGGAGAATGTTCTGTTTGCTCTTGAAACAATATGTATTTTGCTGCTCTTGGGTGGAATATTCTATATGTATCTATCAGATCCATTTGACCTAAAATACAGTCCAAGTCCATTATTTCCTTGCTGGTTTTCTGTCTGGACAATGTGGATTCGAGGGGGAAAGATTTTCATCTAAAGTTGGCTGCAAGGGCACCAGCTGGCTAGGGCGCAGAAGCATAGTCTCCATGCAGGTCTGGCAACTGCGTCCAACACTGGCAAAAGCTGTGGGAATCCTTAGCAGCCGAGACTGTGGGCCTCCTGCGGGTGTCTGTGACAGCAGTGATGGCTAGGGCTGTTGGCGGGAAAGCCTGCTGGGATCCTGCTGTTGTACTTTGTCCATGGGTGTTAAGTTCCAGCCAAGAGGATCCCTCTTGGCGACAGTCCTGGTGTGCTGGCATTCACAGCAGCAGAGAAGCTGGGGTCACAGGCTCAGTGACAGGCAGAACTACCTCAGCCCTTGGTCTGGGACACAGACTCACTTGCCGTGATGATAGTATCTGAGGTGTAAGAGTGTGTGCAGATCACCCATGGAACCGGGATCTGGGTCTCTGGAGCTCCTTGCTGTGACATGAGTTTAGGGGGATGATGGGGAGGGGGAGAGATGCATCAACAGATAGCCCAGGGATAAGAGGGCACAGAGGTACCCCAATTCAGGACCAAGGGGGTGGGATACACAGCAATGGCAGCATGACCCAGTGGTAGCAGGTCAAAGCTATCACTTGGGACCCAGGATGAAGGGCACAGAGCAGCAGAAGCTCAGGTTTGAAACGGTGGGTCAATGACAGGGCTTCAGACTGAGGGGGTGGGCCACAACACAGAGGCAGCTCTGCTTCCTGTAGATGGTGAGGCCCTGTGGCATTCCAGTCCTGGAGAACAGGGCACAGCAAGTAACTTGGGCTCCAGTGGCCAGGTGTCACCACAGCAATGGCACCAGCCCTGGGAAGGAGACCCTGAGGCAGGATTCTGGGCACTTCTATCAACTGGGTTCAGCATTGGTTAAGAGTATTGGGGTCCTCAGTAGCAAAGGCTGCAGAAGCTCATGGCAATGACAAGGATTGCAAGAGTCCTCTGGTTCTCTTTACCTCATGGGGTGAAATCCCTCTGAGGGGACACTTCTTGGTGTTGAGCTGCTCTGGACTGGGGAATGGAGTGATACAGGTAAAAGACTTCTTACACTTTTCTTTGTGGCCACCCTTAGTTTTGGGGCTCTACAGGGTTTCTACTGCTGCTTTACTGTAGTCCAGAGCTTTCCCAGACGCTGTTTTCATTGGTTTATAGTTGTTTATTTATTGCTTTTGTTGATTTCGTGGGGGAAATGAGTGTTGGGACACCCCAGTCTGCCATCTTGCTGATAACTTCTGTTTACATGTTGATGGACCTATGGGTTATTTTCAGTCTTTGACTATTATGAATTAAGCTGTTATAAATATTATATTAACATCTTTTAACTTCTCTCGGGAAAATAACTAAGAGCACGATTGTTAGGTCACATAGGAAGCGTGTGCTCAACTTTAGAGAAACTTCTGAACTGTCTTCCATTGTGGCTGTACTGTTCGGCATTCCCGCTGCGTGGTGTAAGGGTTTCAGTTGTTGGACATCCTTGTCCACAGTCCACACTTAGTATGGTCATTCTTTTACGTTTAAGCCATTTTAGTGGGTATATAGTGGTATCTCCTTGAGGTTTTAATTTGCATTTTCCTAATGACTAATGATGTGGAGCCTCTTTTGATGTGTTCAGTTGATATTCCTATGTCTTCTTTAGTGAAGTATCTGTCCTTGCCCATTACTTAACTGGGTTATTTACATTATGATTGAGTTGGTAAGTGTTCTTTATATATGCTATATACAGATATATGGCTTACCAGATATATGTCTTGCAAATATTTTCTCCCATTCTGTTTGCTGTTTTGTTTTTGTAGCATTATCTTTTTTTTTTTTTAACTACAAGCCCTTTATTAACAAGTCAATAAAAAAGGGAGAAAGATGTAAAAATACTTTTCTTGGAGGCCCCCCAGAGGGGCAGGCACTGTCAGAATCACTTGGCCAGGGAAGGCAACCCAGCCAGAGGCAGAACGAAAATCAGGGCCCTGTCCAGGGAGCGGCTGTCCTGGGGCGCTGAGAGGGGTGATGGCTCGGACCTCAGGCAGGGAATGTGCAAACGCTGAGGCCGTGCAGGGAGTGATGGGGTGAGGGGTTCCCGGAGGAAGCCCAGAGCACCGTGTTCCCCTGCGTGGGCAGACATGCGTGTCCACATGAGAGCCGGTGCCTGCACGCAGCTTACCTACAGAGAGCAGAAGGAGGGGGTCCCCCGGCAGGAATGGGGGTGGGGAGGGCTCATCCCAGAGCTTGAGGAAATAGCTTAGAGAAGTCTCTGGAAGCCTGGGGCGAAGGGAGAGCGTGGAGGCCTCAGGAGCCCTGGCCAACCTGCCGTCGCTGGAGGACCTCAATGACCCTCCCGATGCCATCCTCAGGCACCAGGGAATGGTCAAAGTTGAAGGTGCTGATGTAGTAGGCAGAGATGTTGGCCGCAGCCAGGGGGCCTGCGATCTGGGCCACGATCCCACACTCATCATTCTCCACAACTCTCCTGAGGAGCTGGTCAGCGGGAGGTCACTGGGGAACTTTTTCTGCGTCTCAGCATCCATGACGATGGAGATGTAGCTCTCGATGAGGGAGAAGGCAAAGAAGTAATGGAGCTGGGTCCAGTATCACCAGAGGCTGCTTCCTTGGGGGCACTGTATGAATAGAAGAGGATATCGATGAGTGTGGTAGCGATGGCTGGCAATGTCTCAGGGTCCAGTGTGAGGACACAGAAGCAATTCTGTGGGCTCTGGATGGGATGCACGGTGGGGCTGGGCCCATGCTGAGAACGGGGAAAGCCAGTGCTGGAATCATCCCTGGCAACAGGCACAGGCTCCCCACCCACTTCTCAGTAAATGTCGAACTCCTGGGATAGTGTGTGGATCACCACGGACAGGGCCTGTTCCCGCACCAGGATGAAGTCCGTCTGGTAAGTGGACAGCATCAGCACAGACACATGGTGCTCCGCCAACGGCACAATGACTGAGAGGGCAATTTTGGTGACCCCAGCAAGCCTGCACTGCTGTACCGCTGTGGGATGACACGTTCAGCACCAGCCATGTGGCCTCAGCCACTTGAAGGAACTCAGATGGGGGTAGCTCTTTGAAGCCCTCCTCGTCCACCATGAGCGTGTAATCCTCGGGGGTCTCCGTCAGGCTGAAGAACTTGCACTGGCTGCGGCGGGGAAGGAAGAGTAGCTTGATGAGCGGGTGGGTGTAGAGCCAGAGACGTGGGCGGGCGAGGCTCAGCACCCGCACCCGGTGCTCTAGAATGTGCAGCTCCATCACGGTCCGCGCGGAGCCGACCCCATGGCCTACCAGACCCAGGCCGCCGCCGGGAGCGGGGCGGTGGGGGCAGTCTGTAGCATTATCTTTTGAAGAACAGAGTTTTCAGTTTTGATGAAGACCAATTTACTTTTTCTTTTACAATTTGTCCTGTGTCCTGGATAAGAAATCTTTGCTTTACAAAAAGTATCAGAGATTTTTCTATTTTGTTTCAGATATGCTTTAGTTATAGACTATATGTTTAAGTTGATGGTCCATTTTGAATTAATTTTAATATATGATGTAAGGAGAGAGTTGAGGTTCATTTTTTTTTTGCAAATAGATATCCAATTTTCTCCTACTAAAAAATGAAAAAATTATTCTTTTCCTATAGAGTTATCTTTGCACTACTGTAAAAAACAAATTCACCACTTATGTGTAGGTCTATTCCTTTACTGTCTTCTGTTTTAGTAATCTACACAGTTTTCAATACCATAGCTTTATAGTAAGTCTTGGTATCAGGCAGTGTATTGCCTGCAACTCCATTCTTATTTTTTTAAAATTGTTTTGGCTCTTCTGTCCCTTGTATTTCCATAAACGTGTGTGTGTGTGTATATACATATACACACATACATATATGTATATTTTAAAGCCAATTTGCCAAATTCTGCAAAGAAGAATACCAGAATTTTAATTGGAACTGTTGTTTTTTAGGGAATCTGTCGTCTTACTAACATTGAGTATTCTGAACCTGGTACACATTTATACTTATTTAAGTGATACTTAAATTTCTCTCAGTAATATTTTGTAGTTTTCAGTATATAAATCTTGTAGGTACTTTGTTAACCTTATCCCTAAGTATGTCATGTTTTTTTAAACTATTGTAACAGTATTATTTTTAAAATTTCATTTTTATAATTGTTTCTTGTTGCTGAGTAGAATATGACTGGTTTCACTTTTGCATACCACCTTGTATCCTGCAAGCTTTTTGTAAATTTCTTGAGATTTCCTCACAATTATGTCAACTGTGAATAGACAGTATTGCATTTTCCTTTCCATTATTTCTTTTCTTTTTTGTTTTTGGTTTTGTTTTACCATTCTGGCTAGTACCTCCAGTATCTTATTGTGGTAAAAGCAAACACCTTTTATTTTTCTTGGTCTTAGCAGAAAGGCATTCCATTTCCTACCATTCAGTATGATGTTTGCTGTAAGGGTTTTCATAGACAGTGGTTTTCAGATTGAGGAAGGCCCCTGCTATTTCTAGTTCATACAAAGTTTTTAACATGAAGGGTGTTCAATTTTATCAAGTGCTTTATCTTCATTTATTGCATTTTTTCAGTCTGTCAATACAAATTGATTTTCAAATGAGATGATGAGAGGTATCAATGTAAAGTTTGTTTGTTTGTTTGTTTAAAGTTTTTTGCCTGGTTTTGTTATCACAATAATGCTGTTCTCATATAATAAGTGTTCCCCCTTTTCTGTTTTCCAGAAGAATCTTTGAAGGATTGGCATTATTTCTTCCTAAATGTGTGATAGAATTCATCAGTAATTCCATCTGGTCCTGATATTTTGGAGGGGAGGGTGGTTAACTACAACTTCAATTTCTCTAAAGAAAGATAAAGCTATTGAAGTTCTCTATTTCTTCTTGAATGAACACTGGTAGTTTGTATATTTCAAGGAGTTTGTTAACTTCTAGGTTGTTGAATGTACTGGTATAAATTTGTTCATAAAATGGTTCCTTTTTTAACCTTTTAATGTCTGTAGGATATATAGTGATATCTCCTCTTTCATTCCTGATATTAGTAATCTGTACCTTTTCTCTTTTTTCCTGATTAGTCTTGTGAGGTATATAAATTTCACTGATCTTTTCAAAACAGGTTTTGTTTCATTGACTTTTCTTTATTGTTTTTCTGTTTTCTATGTATTGACTCCTATCTCATATTATTTCTTTCTACTTACTTTTATTTTAATTTGCTCTTCTTAGTTTTTTAAGGAGGAAACAGATCACTCTTTTGAGAACTTACTTCTTTAATAATTTACTAATGTTATAAATTTCCCTCAAAGAATGGTTTTAGCTGCATATGATGAATTAGATGTAATGGGCTTTTATTATCAGTGATTTCAAAATAGTTCCTAGTTTCCTTTGTGATTTCTCCTTGGTTCCATGGATTTTTAGAGGTAATCTAATTAAATAACAAGTTTAAGGATTTCCTGGATGTTTTATTATCATCAATTACTCTTTTCATTCTATTGTCAGAGAGCATACTCTTCAAGATTTCAGTAATTTGAAATCTATTGAGACTTATTTTACCAGGATAGGATTCTATGAGCATTAAAAAGCACAGGTATGCTTACCCATTTGAATAAGATCAAACTTATCACATGCCTATTTATATTTCTGGATATGGGCAAATATTTTGTTAGCACTGACTTATCTCCATTTGCACCAAAAGCTGTGAATCAGTATCAGCCATGACAGATGGCTTGAAAGGACAGTTTGCTTGGACAAAACACACTGGTATAGTAGTCCCCAACTGAAGACTCGAAGTTGGTTCCACAAGTGCTTCCGTATCATCTCAGCCACAGTTGGACAACTTCATCCTTCCCTCAGTCCTTTCAACTTACTTTCCAATGTCGCTTCTGCCCTAATCCTTTAGTTGTTATAACATTAACCTGGAAACAAATTTCTATCCTTCATTACCTTAAATTGATTTATCAGGGTATACTTCCACTAAAGCTGTTCTTCACTAGGCATTATCAAGAATTGAGGTCCATAGATTTGCAATAAACACTAAAGACATAACCCAAATCCCAAAAGCTAATAATTCATTTGCTGGTTCTCTTACAGTTAAAGTTCTTGATGTAACTTTGTAGTAACTAAGCCTGTCTTTCTTTTTTTTTTCTTTTTTTAAAGATTTTATTTATTTGACAGGACAGAGACAGCACAAGGAGGCAGAGAGGCAGGCAGAGGGAGAGGGAGAAGCAGGCTCTCTACTGAGCAGGGAGCCCGACATGGGGCTCGATCCCAGGACCCTGAGATCATGACCTGAGCCGAAGGCAGCCGCTTAACCGACTGAGCCACCCAGGCACCCACTAAGCCTGTCTTTCATCACAGACACACTGCCAAGTTTTTACCTCAAAAAATCAGTACTGTGGAGAAGAAACTAGCATCATAGGGCAATACAGAAACTAGCCTCATAGGGCAATACAGCCTCATAGGGCAATGCAATTTCTGTCATTCAGAAATACTAAACTTATAATTCATAACAATTAAGGCTCAATCATTACTGACAGAAATTACTTTAGAAGATTAATAGATCAAGGGATAGGAGAAAAGTCATCAGAAAAAGGAAGAGAAAATATTTTTAGTGAAGCAAGCAAGCAAAAAACAGATTTCTGGGCTTGGTCCAACAAACATTTGTTTCCCATCCTTAGGCTCATCCCCAATTCCAATTTAACACTTAATCTAAGCTGAAAACATTTTTCTTTTGAAGAATGGAAGGCTGGATAAAAGGAAGGAAAGAAGTCCATCTTTTCTATTAACATGGGTTAATGCCTCTTCAATGTTTCTAAAACAAAAATGATAAACAGTAATATAGAGGGACAAAATATTTTTACTTACTAGCTAATAGAGCATGTGATCCATGTTAATTTCATTACAAGTTCATTAAAACTTTAAAATCTCTTTTGGGTTTTAAAATCCAGAGATTCATGAAAAAAGCTACAACTTTTATTGTTTCGCTTCTTAATCTTCAGTGACAACTTAAGCTATCATTATTATTTTAACAAAGCTTATTTTGTGTCATCACAGAAAGAAATATTAGACCTTTCCAACACAGACTAAAATTATCCCAAAATACATACAAAACATTCATCCTTTCACTAACAACATTTGTATGTTCCATGCATATTAGGGCCCAACTGTTAATCATGATTATTATATGATCTTACTAACGTGTAATTTTAAACATTTCCCTTTACTCACAAATTATACAATTTTATCATTGTGTTTATGTATTTATTTGTTTACTAAAAAGGCATATTATTCAGCTAAATATCTCCTAAAAGTAATCTAAATTAGTGTTTCTTAACTAAATCCCATTGGGAGACTTTTTGGTCTCTTAAACTGAGTTGGTTTATTATGAAGTGGATTGCTACATTTAGACTACTATCATGAGGGAAATGTACATTGTGTGTAGGTACCTAATCACAATCATCTTCATTTATTCTTAAGAAAATCCCATAAACTTACATTTATTATCTCCAAAGCCAACCAATACCTTAGTCAAATACCTTAGTCAAGAGAGGTTCATTCTGACAAACGGCATTGGCATCCTGTAGAGCCTGCTCGTAGTTCTTCATGGTTAAATATAACTCTGCTCGCAGCAGCAATAATGAATTATCTCTAGGAGCTGAAAGACATGGGCAAGAGAAAAAAATTAAAATGACTACATTTAAAAATAAATCTTCAAGTCACTAAGAATCTTAAAGTGGAAAATAAACATAAAGGCAAAATAAATACTCCCTCAAATCATATGTGGTTTAATAGCTTGAGAAGTATATTTTACATAGCTTCTCTCAGGAAAACAGAAAGAGTATTAACATGACTTCAAAACACACCAAGAAAAACAGACTGCCGAACACACTAGGCACAACATTATCTGCAATAATAATGAGTAAATGCTGAATAATCTTAATGCTATAACTAGGTATTAAAAATGAAAAGATTTAAAATAACTTTCTTGAGGGGCGCCTGGGTGGCTCAGTGGGTTAAGTGTCTGCCTTCAGCTCAGGTCATGATCTCAGGGTCCTGGAATCAAGTCCCGCATCGGGCTCCTTGCTCAGTGGGGAACCTGCTTCTCCCTCTCCCTCTCCCTGCCAATCCCCCTGCTTGTGCTCTCTCTCTCTGTCAAATAAATAAATAAAATCTTTAAAAAATAGATAAAATAACTTTCTTGAAAGTATACAAGGAAATTCATACTCAAGAAACAAAAGAATGTATAATTTGTTTTCTTATACAACTGCATGGATGTGGACTTATCATCATAAATGTACCTACAGTATGTTCTCTTAAGTGAGAAAGGAAAGGGAAAAAAATTTCCTCAAACAGAAGACAGCTTGAGAACTGCTCATATGAGACTATGGAGATAAGCTTCGCTACACAGAATCCAAGAGTGACTCTATGAGCTGATAAGTAGTATGTGAAGTCCTTGACTTGGCAAGGTACCATGGAAAGGTGACAAAGCCAGAGCTTATGAAAGCAGAACCATCACAGCCATTTTCATCCTGCTGGGACCTGGTTCACTCTACCTACGCTCATTGCAGGATCTTTCCAATAGAGCTACAGCATGCATTTTAATTGATAAATAGTCTAAGTACCTAATGTGTTCTTATTTCTCTACCTAATACCCATTTCAGTTTGCTCCAGAACCTAGACCTTGACTCTCTCTCAAACTAGCCACTTGGTACTTTCCAAATGCCACCACGTCTAGTTTATGTAGGGAAGTGGGCAAGTGTGCATAATAGAACTCATGCAAAAGGATATTACATCAAGACATGGGGGCGCTACTTACGACTCTGTTATTGCTACATATGTGTAACAGAGAGATGGTCTGACAAGGAAAAAAGGTGGGAAACGAGCAAAGATATGGCAGAAATGGAGAATCTAACAATAAACGTTGAATCTTTTAAAATGACATGGACTGGTTAGAGTAAGGATCAACAACTTTTTTCTGCAAAAAACCAAACAGTAAGTATTTTAGGTTTTGTAGGCCAGGAAGAAACTTGAGGATATTGTACAGGTACTTATATAACAAGAAAACAAATTTTCACAAAATTTTTATTGGCAAAATTTAAAAATAACTAATAATTTAGTACTTTTTTGTAATACAGTTCTACTAATTAGAAGAATGGAATTCTTTGGGGGAAGGGACAACATTTTCCTTAAAGTTCAAAGTTAGTGTCCCCTAGCATCAAAATAAATTGAAAATGTTCATGTGCTGGTTATGATCTGTAATGAGATTTTATGTTTTTCATCTTGGAATATGAAATACGATGTCAATTCACAAGCATATGATTTTAAATTGAGCATTTTATTGCTTATAAGTTCTTTATAGAATTCTACTAGATTCTTCTCATATTTGTCTCTGTAGTATGTCATATAGTAAACATAATTACAGATTAATCATTTCCAACTGAAGACTAAGTAAAAGTTCCTCAAATGCACAATTAAATACATTTGCAAATACAGAAATAAACTTTATAGAGACTTTTGGAAATCCCAAAAACAAAATGCTGCTAGAACTATAGTTTGAGCTTGAGAAATACACCTGCTGCAAATGGGGTGAGAATGAAGATCTCCCACCTTGTTCCTACTTTGCCAAGAGTTGATTCTCTTGAATCCTCTAAACAACCATATCATGTGAAAACAATCAGCTTTGACCCTGGCATGCGAGGTTTTATTCCTTGTGTTTCTTTTCATTCCCACATTGAAGTAACAGTAGTGATAGCAGACATTTTTCTTCTCTTATTCTTGAATTATAAAAGGAAATGTGGAATGTTTTAACATGAAATATGTTTACTGTAAGCTCCTGACAGAGGATATTTATCAAATTAGTTAAGTTTCTTTCTATTCCTAGTTTTCTAAGAAGGCATTATAACAAGTGGGTGCTGAATTTTATAGTATGCTCTTTCAGCAGGAGAGAGATTACTTGGAGTTTATCTCCTTAAATCTGTCCTTATAGGGAATTACATTGAACAATTTGCCTAATACTGAAACATCCTCATATTCTTGGGATAAGCTCATCTTGATCTTAAGTCTTACTATATTGCTGGATTCAGATACTAAGAAATTTAACTAAGATTTTGGCAACTATGTAGGTAGTAAGACTAGCCTGTAATTTTTTTCCTGTCAAAGCTTAATTGATTATAGTATCAAAACTACACTAATCTTATAAAACTAAATGAAAAATTTCCCATATCTCTCCACGATCTGAAATAAGATGAAAGTTAATCTGCCTTGAAAGCTTGTTAAAATTTGCTTGACCTTAGGGTCTTTTTCAAAAGAAAAAGCCCTGAGTAGCACTTCTATTTTGTTTGTGGTTATTGGCCAATGTCAGGCTTTTACTTCTTCTTGGGTCAATTTTGATAATTTATAGTTTCCTTAAAATTGTCCTTTTTATATAGGCTTTAAAATCTGTTATGTTCTTTTATATCTGCAATTGTGCTTCTTTTTCATTCCTGATCCTAATTGTGCTTTGCTTTTTCTTCATCACATTTGCCAAACATTTGTTTCTTTTATTGGTCTTTGTAATGAACCAGCTTCTGACTTCTTAACCAACATAATTTTTTTCTGTTTCACTAATGTTTTCTTCATTATCTCTTTGCTTACACTTGTGTTAGCTTAATTGATCTTGACAAAATTTTTGGAGTTAAAAACACTCTTCATTTACATTTATTTTTAATCATTCTTCTCTAATGAAGGCAGTTAAGCCTCTACTCCTCACCATTCTAAAGGCTACTTTTACTGAAGTCCAAAACAGTCACTTCCCATCCAGACACTGAATGAATCAAACTGTTTTCTTTGTTGACTTCCACCATCTGGCAATCCATTTATGAAGCCAGAACTTTATAATTTAATCTTTTAAAACATTTCAAATAAATCTCTACACATTTCCTAAGCATTAAGCCTTAAGCTTAATAAAACTGAATTTATGGAGGAATCACAAAAAATAAATGGAAGAGATAAAGCACCTTAAAATTATTTGTGGGGAGACAGCTTATGGAAGAAAAACACACGTGTGCACCTTCCAAGAAACTGACAAAAATATCCAAACAGTTGATCAATTAAATGGGGAAAGGAGTCAGAGTACAGTTTGAGAACCAGGCTTTGTGAGGAAAAGAAGAGAGAGTCTACTCTCTACATTTGTGTTTAGAGTTAATCAAAGACTGTTCTCCTCCAACTGCAACCCAGGGTCATTGTCATGCTGGGAGCTAGAGTTACAACTGTAAGATCTGTCAAATGAGTGGGCAGTGATGAGAAGTAGAGAACTGTACAAGTGTTATTTATGAAGAGTTGAATGACTTGATACACAAAGCAATGTCAGCTAAGTAGTGGTCCTGGTGAATAGAAAGAATAAATGGCAGTACTCCTCACGGTTTATTTGTTCAAAATGATGTAGGACTTACAAAGTCAAGGCTACAAATCATAAATGTGTATCTTGAACTTTTATATATATATATACACCTGAGTGATTACTACCCAGATCAGGACCTAAGAAAGCTCCTTTGCACTTTCCCAGGTAGTACACCTTTCCTAAAGGTAACCACCATTCTGACTTCTATCAACATGAATTACTTTCACCTGTTTCTGAACTTATACATGGGGTTATATAAATAGAATGTATTCTTTTGTATCTGTCACCATCATTCTGTGAGATTTCTCCATAGTGCTGTATGTCTCTCTTTAAAAAAAAAAAAAAAAAAAAAAAAACCTGCTGCCTATGGAAAGAGCCAAGATGTCCATCAACAGATGAATGGATAAAGATGTGGTATATATATACAATGCAATATTATGCAGCCATCAAAAAACCCCAAAATCTTGCCATTTGCAACGACATGGATGGAACTAGAGGGTATGATGCTCAGCGAAATAAGTCAATCAGAGAAAGACAAGTATCATATGACCTCACTGATATGAGGAATTCTTAATCTCAGGAAACAAACTGAGGGTTGTTGGAGTGGTGGGGGGTGGGAGGGATGGGGTGACTGGGTGATAGACATTGGGGAGGGTATGGGCTATGGTGAGCGCTGTGAATTGTGTAAGACTGTTGAATCACAGAGCTGTACCTCTGAAACAAGATAGTAGGAAGGAAAAAATGAAGGGGGGGGGAATCAAAGGGGGAGACGAACCATGAAAGACTATGGATTCTGAAAAACAAACTGAGGGTTCTAGGGGGGAGGAGAGTGGGGGGATGGGTTAGCCCAGTGATGGGTATTAAGGAGGGCATGTTCTGCATGGAGCACTGGGTGTTATACACAGTGAATCATGGAACATTACATCAAAAACTAATGATGTAATGTATGGTGACTAATATAACATAGTAAAATAAAAATTAAAAAAACCCTGCTGCATAATACACTGTATGACTTGATTTAAATACTTACTCTACTGACAGGTTGTTATCTAAATGTTTTTGGCAAACATATATATATATATATATATATATATATATATATATATATATATATATAAAGCTGCATTGAAGATTCTTCTATGTCTTTTCTTGGGCATAAGCATTAATTTCCATTTGGCATATACTCAAAAGTGGAAATACTGTGCCAGAAGTTATGTTTACATTTAGCTTTAGTAGGTACTTCCAAACATATTCAACTTGCCCCAATTTGTGCTTTCACCAGCAATGTAAGAGTTCCGATTGCTTCCAATACTTGCCAAAGCTAGATATGGTTACTCTTTTTCGTTTTCAGGTATGCTTTAATATCTTTAGTTTAAATTTGCATTTGATCAGTAATTACATTGGGCACTCTTTCATATATTTACTGCCCATTTTGATACCTAGTTTTACAAAGCATCTGTTCAACTCTACCTATTTAGACAGACTTCCTTTTTTGTTCTTGAACTATAGGCATCCTTTTCAATATTCTGAATCGACATTCTCATCTAGATATGTATTACAAATACCCATCATCTTTTCACTCTGGGGGATCTCTGAGGAACAGAAGTTAATTTTAATTAAATCAAATTTATCGGGGTACCTGGGTGGCTCAGTCGTTAAGCATCTGCCTTTGGCTCAGGTCATGATCCCAGGGTCCTGGGATTGAGCCCCGCATTGGGGTCCCTGCTCAGCGGGAAGCCTGCTTCTCCCTCTCCCACTCCCCCTGCTTGTATTCCCTCTCTCGCTGTGTCTCTGTCAAATAAACAAATTTAAAAATCTTTTTTAAAAAATAAATCAAATTTAACTATCTTTTCCTGTATGGTTATGCTTTTTGTCTTAAAAAGTATCACCTCCCCTAAGTTCATGAAAATATTGATTTTTTTAGATCTCTGATAATTTCCATGTATGATATGCAATGGGCATCTAGGTTCATTTTTTCCCAAATGGATGAGCAACAGACTTAGACTATTTAAAAGACTTTTTCCCCCCATTTAACTCTATTGGCATCTTTGTAACAAACCAAGTGACTATACATGAGAGTCCTTTTCTATGTGTCTATACTTGGGCCAATAAAACTCTGTACTAATTACTACAGCTGTATTATACTAAGCCTCAGTGTCTTGCAGTATCAGTTCTCCAGCTTTGTTATTTTTCCTCATTATTGTGTGGCCATTCATCAACTTCTACCAAAACCATTAGCTGAGATTTTGACTGAGAATGCACTGAATCTATAGTTCAATATGCACAGAACTGACATCTTATCAATACTGAGTTTTGCAATCCATGGAAATCATACATCTTTCTGCTTATTTAATTTCTTGCAGAAGTGTTTTGTATTTTCAGCATAGAGGTCTTGAACAACTTTCAGGTATTTCAAGATTTACTCCGAAGAATTTTTTGGTTACATAAATGGGTTTTCTATTTTGTTTTTTACTAAGTATATATAATTATCACTGATCTTTCTGTATCAACCTTATAGTCAACAACCTTGATAATTCACTTATAATTTCTAATAGTTCAAATATTCCTCTGAAGTTCCTATGTACTGCAACATGTCATCTACAAATAATATTTTATTTTTCCAATCTCAATACCTCTTTTCTCCTTGTTGCATCAGCTAGAATCTTAATACAGTGCAAAATGGCAGTGATGGCAGTGAACACCCTTGTCAGCTTTTCCTTCAGTGGGAAAACATTCAGTATTTTATCATTACGATGATTGCTACAGATTTTGTAAATTTAAATTCAATTTAGTTAACACACAGTATATTATTAGTTTCAGGACAGAATTTAGTCATTATTTCACTTGCATATAACACCCAGTGCTCATTACATCAAGGGTCTTTCCTTAATGCCTATCCCTCAATTATCCCTTCCCCCTACCCACCTCCCCTCCAGCAACCCTGTTTGTTTCCTATAGTTAAGAGTCTTTTATGGTTTGCCTCCGTTTTTATCTTATTTTACTTTTCCTTCCCTTTCCCTGTATCCATCTGTTTTGTTTCTTAAATTCCACGAGTGAAATCATATGGTATTTCTTTCTCTGACTTATTTCGCTTAGCATAATATCCTCTATTTCCATCCATGTCATTACAGATGGCAAGATTTCATTCTTTTTGATGGCTGAATAATATTCCACCATATATATACCGTTGCCTTTATCCATTCATCTGTCAATGGACATCTGGGCTCTTTCCATAGTTTGGCTATTGTGGACATTGCTGCTGTAAACATTGGGGCACATGTGCCCCCTTTGAATTACTATTTTTGTATCCTTTAGATAAATACCTAGTAGTGCAATTGCTGGATCATAGGGTAGCTCTATTTTTAACTTTTTGAGGAACCTCCATACTGTTTTCCAGAGTGGCTGCACCAGCTTGCATTCCCACCAACAGTGTAGGAGGGTTCCCCTTTCTCTACATCCTCACCAACATCTGCTGGTTCCTAAGTTGTTAATTTTAGCCATTCTCACAAGTGTGAGGTGGTATCTCATTGTGGTCGTATGATTTTTCTCTATTCTGTAGATGTAGTGAATTACATTGGTTGATACACAAGGATTAAATGAACATTTTACTTGACCGTGATGTGTTTCAAGTGTATCACTGGACTCAATCTGCTAATATTTTTTTTCCCAAAGGTAACCACTGCCCTCACTTACAATATGCTATATAATTTTGCCTGTTTGGATTTAGACATAAATAGAATCACACGGTAAAAATGCTTTTGAGTCTGGTTTCTTTCACCCAACATTATGTTTGTGATTTGTACACATTGTAGTAACTGTAGCTGGTTTACTTTCTTTCTGTATAGTATTCCAAAAGGCATCATAATTCAGTCACTCATTGCATTCTTATTGGAGATGTGGGTTGCTTCCACTTCAGGGCTATCTCTACATAAGGATATAAACTTGCATATTCGTGTACATTCTTTCAGTGCACATATATGTGAACCTTATTGAAACTGCTCAGCCAAAGGTCATATTTAACATTTCAGGTACTACTAAACAATTTTCCAGGTGTATAATTTGCAGACTCATCTGCAGCATATGATAGTGCTCATCTCCATCTTCTCCAACAGTTTGTATTGTGATCTTCATTCCCAGCAGCTGTTATTTATTTTTAAGATTTATTTATTTTAGAGAGAGCATGGGCAGGGGAAGGGGCCGGAGGGGAGAGGGGCGGGGGGGGGGCAGAGAGAGAGAGAGAGAGAGAGAAGCAGACTCCCCACTAAGCAGAGAGCCTGCCACTGGGCTTGATCTCAGGACCCTAGGATCATGACCTGAGCCAAAATCGAGAGTCAGATGCTTAACTGACTGGGTCACCCAGGCTCCCCAACAACTGTTTTTAAAAGTTCTATACTTCTACTGTCTAAGACAGTAGCCACTAGATACGTGTGGCTACTGGGCAACTGAAATGGGGCTGCAGCAACAGAGGAACCGAGATACTGACTTTTTAATTTTAACTAATTGAAATTTAAATTTAAAAGCTAATACTCTATTGACTAGTGGAAAACTTTTAATTTGGAACAATTTCAATACGCCAATCTACTTTTTCAACTCTAAGTTTTATGAAATTGAAATATAAAGGAAGTATTTCTGATGAAAATTTTGTATCCAAGTTGGGATAGGCAGTACATGTAAAATACACAATGCATTTGATTTTTTTAGTAAAATCTCCATTTTTTACATTGAAGGTATGTTGAAATAATATATTGGATGTATAGGTTTAAAAAATATTAAGATAAATTTCACCTGCTTCTTTTCACCTTTTACATGTGGCTACCAGAAATTTAAAATTACATATGTGGCTTACACAGTATTTCCACTGGACAGTGCTGCTCCATGCTACATATAAACAAAATAGATGAAAATTCAAAAATATACAGCCTGCTAAAGTATGAATATATTGGCTGCAAAAATGGTACAGAATACTTGTTATATAAAACGCAATTTCACTGCTCTACTCCAACAATGAATCCCTCAATTTAAATATAGGTGCGCCCTCTAAAAGGGAAAACCTTAACTCTAAATTTAAAATAAAATGCATAATGACTACAGCACACAAGATTCTTTTAGTAACAAAAAATTAAACCAAGTCTCCTTGGCTAGTGATTTAAATCATACATAACCTGTAGCAAAAGGAAGTTTGGTCTTTTAAATTACATATTCTTAACAGGTGGGGGGAGGGGTAAAAGAGAGCCTGGTGCTGGTCACAGATTTTAGTTATTTTAAAAATTAAACACACACACTAGTTAATATAACTAATAAGCTAATCACACCATAACAACATCTAATGCCCTTTGAGAGAGAATGTACAAGTAATAAAAGCAGAACGGAAGGGGATCCTTCCTGGATTCTTTAGCTGAAACCCCCAGAGCAAATCCTGCCACATCACAAGGCACTCCGTTTGTGCGCCTCTAGGGTGTTAGTTATTTGCATTTTCCTGCAGGGCAAATAAAAACACTTGGTCATCCTCCCACTTCTAGACAGCGGAGATGGGAGCGAAAGGCAGTCTTGGCCTCACAGAGCTACTCAGGAAGGATGCGGAGATTCTGTGAAAGACGGGACCAGTGGGGCGCAGCTGGCCCCTGACACCAGCCACCCCGGTTGCTGGTTGACCTTACCACCTTCGGAAGAAAATAACCCCTAAGCCTGAAAAAAGCTCTCGACGTCCACCCCTGCTGCTCGACAGGTAGGCAAGGCTGGCGGGCCAGCTCCCAAGGCCGACTTACCCAGATCCAGAGCCTGGTCGCACCTGAGCAGCGCGGCCTCGGGCTGCTGCTGGCGCTGCAGACCCCGCGCCTGGCCCGCCAGCCTGCGCACGCGGCACTCGGCCGGGAAGCACTTCTCCAGCAGGCCGCTCAGCACCACGTTGACTCTCCGAGCCTGCAGCCGGGCCGGCCCCCGACTCCACGCAGCGCTTGCACACCGTCAGCCCGCACGGCAGGGTCACCGGCTTGTGGAGCAGCCGCTGGCAGCGCGGACAGCCCAGCAGGTCACCGGGCGCGACGGGCGCCGAGGCCGGCTGTTCCCCACGCGGCTCCTGGGGGGCGCGGCCCGGCCTCCCAGCCGGCAGCCGCCACTCGCGCTGGCCCAGGGCGCACGCGAGGCTGCCCGCCAGCTCCCCCAGCTCGTCCGGCCGCAGCGCTCCGAGCCGCGCGGCGCCGCGGAACGCGCCCAGGGCCTCGGGGAGCCGGCCCGCGCGGGCCAGCGCGTCCCCCAGCCGCAGGCACAGGCCGCGGTCGGGCTGCGCCAGCCCGGCCAGCATCGATCGGAAGAGCTCCGCTGCCATCTCATACTCGCCGGCGCGGAAGGCCTCGTCGCCCTTCTCCAAGCGCTTGGCGAAAGGCTCCCCGCAGTCGCAGCCGGGGCATTGGGGCGGCGGCGGCGGCGGCGGGACCGGTTCGGGGCTCATAGCCACCGGGCTGCGGCGCCGTAGGCCCGGACGTTAGAAGCCTAGGCGAGAGAATGCTCCGCTGCCCGGAGCCCAGCGGCGGAACCGCGGCCGCCGCCTCCGCCAAGAGCCCCGCGCGTCTGGGGGCGGCCGCTCCGGGCCGCGGGTACCACTGGCAAGGGCGGGCGCAAGGCTGGGGCGGTGTCCCCCGCGCGGCGTGGGCGGCCGGTCCCGCCGGGCCACAACCCCACCCGGGCAGAGGCGGGGACGGGGCGGGCACGGCCTGAGTCCCGGCGCTCGCGAAGCCCCCTCCTCGCCCCGCTCGCTTATGTAACCCAGGCGGCCTCTGAGAACGTGGCGACCCCCTCCCCACGTCCGCGTCTCCTGCAAACGCTCTCCCTCCTCGTCCCGGGGCGGCCGGGCGCGCGTGTGCGTGCGCGTTCGCCTACACGCGCCCCTCGCTGCGCGCTCTCTTCCCGCCGCCGCGGCCGCGCCCGAAACAGGTGTCCGCGGCGGGCCTGGCGCCCAGCTCTCCTCCTCCGCGGCTACAGCCTTTTCCCGGAGGCCTGGCCGCCCGCACAACCTGTGGCCGTGGTTAAAAAGGGAACCCAGGCAGCTACCAAGCACGTCGTGAATTTGATTTACGAAATTGTCTTAGGTGACAGGAGAGCCTGAAGTGGGCACTGAACAGATGTCCAGGAAGCTTCCTAATGGAACTCTAAATTTTAGACTGAGACATTTTCGAATTGTGATTTAGAACAGTAGTTTTAAAAACAGATGACGTAAAGAAATCCCATGCTAGGTGCTGGGAGGAGGAGGGATCTGAGTAATGGACAATTGTACTGTGCCCTTGGATTTAGAAAAGCAGAAATAGAATTTTTAAAAATGTCTCCTAACGTGGAGTACTGCAGACAGAAGTTGCTGGAAGGAAGGAGTTAAAAGCTACATTGGTGTAGGAGCAAGGACTAAATGTTCCTTCTGTGCTCATTAACCAGTTTATAGAATTCTTCACTAGACATGGCCTATTGTTTATTCCATTTTTTTAATTCTATATTTGAAAGCAATAAAATGCAATATGCCAAAATCCGTATGTTCATTATGTCAAGTCGCAATTTCTTTATTCTAAATTTGTGAGGCTTAACATTAAAGCTGATGACTAAGGAAATATGAAATACCTTAAACCTGGTTTTGGGAAAGGGGAAATGCCTCCTCCATAGGTGAGGAGAGAAAAATTAAACTAATTCACAAAGGGAAAAAAGAGACAACTTTGGCCAATCTTCTAGTCCTATAATCAATGCAGAGAACATCCCACCACCTCCCATTCCTCCGCCAGCCCTTCCCATGAATGATTTCCACAGGTCACGGGGCGCGAAGGGCTCTCTATTTTGACTGATAACAGTTATAATCAGAGTAGGTTTTGATGTGTTTCTCACTACTAAATTATTCCAAACTCTCTTTTTAATCACTTTTGGGTTTTTTTATCTACTTTCTTTATACAGTAACAGTTCACTTACTTGAAGGTTGCTTATTCAACAAATTCACAACCAACAACCAGAAAGCTCAGAGGAAAAAGCTGAGTAGTTAAATTAGTGCTGCAAAGACGAGACACTAAAGATTAACACGTCTTTCCATTTGCTTAGGTCTTCTTTGATTTTTCTCAGCGATGTTTTCTAGTTTTTAGTGTACAGGTCTTACACTTTTTTTCACACTTATCCTTAAATTTTACATAATTTTTGTAATAGTGTAAATAGAATTGTTTTTAAATTTCAATTTCCACTTGTTGCTAGTATATAGAAATCCAATTATTCATTCCATAGATTACTTAGAGGTGTGTTAGTTTCCAAATATTTGAGGATTTTCTACTATTGATCTCTATTTTCAATCCACTGAGGTGAGAGAACCTACCTTGTATGACTTCTTGAATCTCTTAAAATTTATTGAGACTTGTTTTATGGTTCAAATATGTAGTATATTAGCAAATGGTCCACGTGCACTTGAAAAGAATGTGTATTCTGTTGCTAGGTGGAATGTTCTATAAATGTTAATCAGGTCAAGCTGGTTGGTAATATTGGTCAAGTCTTCTATATCCTTACTGATTTTCAGTATACATGTTTTACTCATTGTTGGGAGAAGGATATTGAAATATCCAACTATAATTATTAATTTATTTCACCTTACGTTTTTATCAGTTTTTGCTTCCTATATTTTGAAGAATCAGTATTGTTAAGATGTCAATTCTCCCCAAATTGATCTACGAATTCAAATCTATCTCAATCAAAATCCCAGCATGCCTTTTTGTAGAAATTAGCAAGCTAACTCTGAAACTCACATGAAAATGCACAGTACCTAAAATATCAAAAATGACTTTTTAAAAAAATAACATAGAGTCTTCAAGGCTCATTATTAAGCTATGGTAATCAAGACTGTGGTTTTGGGCGCCTGGGTGGCTCAGTCGGTTAAGCGACTGCCTTCGGCTCAGCTCATGATCCTGGAGTCCCAGGATCGAGTCCCGCATTGGGCTCCCTGCTCAGCGGGGAGTCTGCTTCTCCCTCTGACCCTCCCCCCCTCATGCTCTCTCTCTATCTCATTCTATCTCTTAAGTAAATAAAATCTTTAAAAAAAATAATAAACAAGTAGATCCATGGAATAAGAGATTCCAAAAACAAACCCACACATGTATATTGGCAACTGATTCCTGACAAACCTATTCAGTAAAGAAAGGATAGTCTTTTCAGTAAATAAAGCTGGACTAATTGGGTATCTATAGGCAAAAAGGAGGAAAAGAAGGAGGAAGGGGAGAAAAAGGAGAAGGAAAAAACTTTATCTCTACCTAGCATTGTATATGAAAACAAACTCAAAGATGATTGACCTAAAAGTGAAACTATAGAACTTCAAGGGGAAAAAATGCATAGGAGAGAACCTTTGTGACTCTGGGTATTATATTTAACAGCAAAATCATGATCCATAAGAGAAAAAAAAAAGGAGCTTCTTACATCTGGGAACTGGTCTGACACTTACAGCAAGGCCTCAGTGTTATTACAAAGCTACCTGATGCTCACAACTAGTTAATGTTGCTCTCCTGTCAGGCATAAACCATCTCATAAAACACCGACATCAGACCAAGTCACCCTGACACCACGATAAAGTGAGACAAAAACAAGGTCACTATTGGGTTGCCTGGGTGGCTCAGTCCATTAGGCAGCCAGCTCTTGATTTTGGGTCAGGTCATGATCTCAGGGTCTGGGGATTAAGCCCTGAGTGGAGCTCTGTGCTTAGCGGGGAGTCTGCTTAAGGATTCTCTCTCTCCCTCTGCCCCTCCCCCCGTTCGCGCATGCACGCTTGCACACACTCTCTCAAATAAATAAATCTTAAAAAAAAAAAAAAACAAGGTCACTATACAACCCACAAAATATTGAACATTCCCTTCTCCCATCTAAAATGAATAATTACTACTTCTTTAGCAAGTGCAGCTTCATCCTCGTTCTGGTTTGCTCTCCTTTTAAATAAGATTCAATAAGATACCCAATTATAAACTTGTACCTACCAAAGCCCAAACCCTATAATAGGTTTTCTAACATCCTCTCACCAAGACTTCCCATGGTTCCCCATGGTAAGTATTCTCCCTCACTGCAATGAATAATAAACCAAAATATAAATTATAAAAATACAAAATACAGTGTGCCTGGTGGTTTGCGGCATTGATGAGTTGATAAATTGGATGTATGAAAATTGAGAACTTCTGTTCTTCACAAGAGACTGTTAAGATATGCCCTGTACTTCCTGAAACCAATACTGTGCTATATGTTAACTAACTTGAATTTAATAAAAAAAGATATGCCCACACTTGAAGAAATATTTGTAAATCATGTATCTGATCAAGGACTTGTATCAAGCATATATAAAGAACACTGGAAACTCAATAATAGGAAAACATAACTGACTTAAAAATTAGGCCAAAGATTTGAAGTCACTTAACTACAGAAGATATATTGATGGCAAATAGATACATGAAAAGATGCCCAGATAGATTATAATTGCCTAATACACGTTGTAAAATTAGGACAACTCAAAATTATCACAGGAGTGCAATATATTGGCAGCTGCTGAAGTCTGCTCAAGTAGAATATGATTTTAAGGTATTTTGTTTCCATTTTTTAAAAATCATTTTGAAAATTAAGGCAACAAGCAGGAACTTCTGCTCTGACCTCAATTCTAGGAGGAAGGGACGATTTGGCAAAGTGGGAGTGATGGGAACTTGCAAGACATTCTTTGTTATGTTAGAGTGAATTATAGACAAGGAAAAAGAAACTGGTATTATTTGGCATGTGCCTTAAATCTTAAAAAGAATATTTCATAATTTCCAAAGAAAAGATAATCATGAATTATGATGAAACTTTATAAAAGAAAGAAGAGTCATAAATATGAATTTCTGCCAATGTATTATTAATTGAGGTCACAGTGGTAGTGGGAATTGGGGGTAGTTTCAGATTATACCCAACCTCATAGGATGTTGTAGACTTTAGCTTTCACTTTGAGTGAAGAGGGATGCCATTGGAGGGTTTTAAGCAGAGGGTTAACATGATTTGACTTACATTTGAAAATGTTCACACTGGTTGCTATGTTAACCTATAGCAGGTTATTATACAACCTCAATAATAAGGTAAGAAACTTACAACATACTTCCACTCTCCACACCACCTTTTGTGCTATTCTGAAAAAAAAAAAAATCTTCATTTTGCCTTTATTTTTGGTGATCACAGAATTTTAAGTTGAAATTTACTTTCAGCAATTTAAAGATGTTTTCCATTGCTCTGGCTTGCATAGTTTCTGATAAGAAGTCTATGATTATTCTTTGTTGCTCTTTAGGTAATATGTCTTTTTTCTTCTGATCATTCTTAAGGTTTTCTGTTTAACACTATTTTCACGAATTTGATGTGTCTTAATGTGTTTTGGAGGGCTGTTTTCACTTTTTGGGTTCATTGAGCTTCTTAGACTCAATGAATATATATAGTTTAGATCAAACTGGGGAATTTGGGGGCCATTATTCCTTCAAATATATGTTTCTGTCCCTCCTTTTCTCCTTTTGGAGAAAGACTTAAAAAAGACAATTTGATATTGTCCCATGGGTCACTGAGGCCCTGTTCATTTATTTTAATCTTTTGTATCTCTGTGCTTCATTTTGGATAGTTTTTTGGACACTATATATACATTTTGGATACTATTACAATTTATTGCTATGTCTTCATGTTCACTAATCTTTTTTTTTAAAGATTTTATTTATTTATTTGACAGAAAGAGACACAGCGGGTGAGGGAACACAAGCAGGTGGAATTGGGGAGGCAGAAGCAGGCTTCCCGCAGAGCAGGGAGCCCCACGTGGGGCTCGATCCCAGGACCCTGGGATCATGATCTGAGCCAAAGGCAGACGCTTAATGACTGAGTCACCCAGGCGCCCCATTCCCTAATCTTTTCTTTTGCAGAATCTAATCTACATTTTTTCCTATCCAGTGAATTTTTTAATTTTCAGAGTTTTTTTTTTTTTGCCCCTTAATGGAATGTTACGCACTTATTAGAAATGAGACTTAAAAAGGATTTTTTAAGACATAGACAAAAGCTTATGAGATGATACACAATAAAATAGAAGCATAAATTAAAAAATAAAACCAAAATTATACAGTATGTCCTCAAAATTTAAAATGCTTAGAAAAATGACCAGGAGGGGTGCCTGGGTGGCTCAGTTGGTTAAGCGGCTGCCTTCGGCTCAGGTCATGATCCCAGGGTCCTGGAATTGAGCCTCGCATCGGGCTCCCTGCTCAACCTGTTTCTCCCTCTCCCTCTGCCTGTCTCTCTTCCTACTTGTGCTCCCTATCTTTCTGTCAAATAAATAAAATCTTTAAAAAAAAAAAAAAAAGAAAAATGACCAGGAGAAAATATTGCAAATATTAAGAATAGGATGTTGTTCCCAGGAGACAGGATCATATGAGTACTTTAACTGTTTCTTTGGTCTCCTTATACTGTTACTATTTCCAAAACTTCCACAGAGAGCATTTTATTGGGCTCAAAATAAGAATGAAAATCCCTTCTTAAAAAAGCAGTACAGAACTTCAAAGGAAGCTTTGAACTGCATGCTTCTTTTAAGATGTGCTTTTGTCCGTACAGTGTTTAATGGATGAAAAGGTGATTCTGACAACCTAAATGGTCATCAAGAAGGCATTACTTTAATATATTATGGGAAGTCATAGATCAACAAGTAGACAGCCATTAAATGTCACAAAGTGCATGAAGTCCATTGACATAAGAAAGTTCTGTGCAATACTCTTAATGAGAGAAAGCAGGCTTCAAGATGCTTGTATAAAATCAAACCCATTGTTTAAACACAAAATTAGAGATAATTTTCTGCATTGAGAGAACTGTCATATAACTGTTATATTGGTTTCAGGTGCACAATATGGTGATTCAACAGTTCTATACATTATTCAGTGCTCACCATGATAAGTGTACTCTTTAATCCCCATCTCCTATTCACCCATCTCCCTACCGTCCTCCCCTCTGATGACCATCAATTTGTTCTCTATAATTAAGAGTCTGTTTCTTGGTTTGTCTCTCTCTTTCTCTCTGTCCTTTTCCTTTGCTCATTTATTTTGTTTCTTAAATTCCACATATGAGTGAAATCATATGATATTTGTCTTTCTCTGACTGATTTATTTTGCCTAGCATTATACTCTCTAGCTCCATCCAAGATTTCATTCTTTTTTTCTTGGCTGAATAATATTCAGTTGTATCTATATATTACCTTTCCTTTTTTTTTTTTAAGATTTTATTTATTTATCTGAGAGCAAGAATGAGAGAGAGCACAAGCAGGGGGAGAGGCAGAAGGAGAGAGAAGTAGATTCCCTGCTAAGCAGAGAGCCCAACATGGGCTCAATCCCAGGACCATAGGATTATGACCTGAGCCTAAGGCAGATGCTCAACTTACTGAGCCACCCAGGTGCCCCTATATCACCTTTCCTTTATCTATTTATCTATTTATGGACACCTGGATGCTTCCATAGTTTGGCTATTGTAAATAATGTTGCAATAAACATAGGAGAGAAGGTATCCCTTTGTATTAGTATTTTTGTATTTTGGGGGTAAATGCCCAGTAGTGCAATTACTGGATTGTAGGATAGTTCTATTTTTAACTTTTTCAGGAAACTCCATACTGTTTTCCACTGTGGTTACACCAGTTTGCATTGACACCAGCAGTGCACAAGGGTTCCTTTTTCTCCACATCCTCACCAACACCTGTTCTTTCTTGTGTTGTTGATTTCAGCCATTTTGACAGGTATGAGGTGGTATCTCATTGTATTGTTGTTTTGCATTTCCCTGATGATGAGTGATGTTGAGCATTTTTCATGTGCCTGCTGGACACCTGGATGTCTTTTTTTGGAGAAATGTCTGTTCATGTCTTCTGCCCATTTTCTAATTGGATTATTTGGTTTTCGATTGAGTTGCATAAGTTCTTCATATATTTTGGATACTAACCCTGTATCAGATATGTCATTTGTAAGTATCTTCTTTCATTCAGTAGATAGCCTTTTGGTTTTGTTATTTCCTTCACTGTGCAGAAACTTTATTTTGATGTAGTCCCAATAGTTTATTTTTGCTTTTATTTCCCTTGTCTCAGGAAATATATCTTAAAAAAAAAAAACATTGTGGGGTGCCTGGGTGGCTCAGCCATTAAGTGTCTGCCTTCAGCTCAGGTCATGATCCCGGGGTCCTGGGATCGAGCCCCGCATCAGTCTCCCTGCTCAGCGGGAAGCCTGCTTCTCCCTCTCCCACTCCCCCTGCTTGTGTTCCTGCTCTCGCTATCTCTCTCTATGTCAAATAAATAAATAAAATCTTAAAAATAAATAAATAAAAATTTTAAAAAAGCATTGCTATGGCTGATATCAGAGAAATTACTGCCTGTGCTCTCTTCTAAGAATTTCATGATTTCAGGTCTCACATTTAGGTCTTTACTCTATTTGGAGTTTATTTTTGTGTGTGGTGTAAGAAAGTGGTCCAGTTTCATTCTTCTGTATGTAGCTGTCCAGTTTTCCCAACACCATTTGTTAAAGAGACTGTCTGATTCAATTTCATTGCTGGTAATCAGTCTGTTCAAATGTTCTATTTTTTTTTTTTTTTTTGACACCAGGGTCCATGTTCATCTTTAATATGGGTTGGTTTTTGAAAAGGGGGAAGATGTAGGGCAATGTGAATAACAAAGTAAGTCCAGCTCTGCTTTCATCTTTCTGTTCAGTTTCTACAATGGGTGGATCCACTAGAATTTCTTCACCAATTTTCTTTGTTGCCAACACCTCAGATGTTCGGTCCTTTGTATTTAGTGAGGAAAACTTTGCTGGGTGGCACGGCTTTCACTGCTACTGGAGTTGCTAGGTTTGAGTTGTATTTTGATAAAATCTGGAGAATATCTTCTGGAATGGTAGTCACTTCTGGAGGTGTAGGTGTTCTCAACAGATTCTCATAAGAAATTACAGGAGAAGAGGGATCCACAAAACTCTCAAAACACCTGTCTGAATTTAAAACTAGTGATGAACAGTCTTTCATTTCCAAATCATTTGATGAACTATTTGTTTTTGATAATGGGTAATTTGTGGACCCCAAAGCTATACTGTTCTTTGTAGAAGGAATTTCCAAACCAGGAGTGCAGAATGTAGGTGCCAAGGGAGAATCCATGTAGTCGGCACCATTTTTTTTCAACTGCTGGAGGCCAGGAGTGGCAAAGAAATTATCACTGGTCATTGGTTCTGGTTCTATGGCCCCTTCACATTTATTCTTCTTCATATTTTTAAGTCCCATTGTGTAATCTTCATTTAAACACACAGTACAGTCAGAGATGTTCTTTATAACTTTCTAAATGTATAATAATGATAAAGGTGTAGGTGGTTCTGATTACAACCTATTTTTGTGGTAGAAAATTTGGCGAATACAGTTAAGCAATAAGAAAATTAAATTCATCTGTAATCCCACTGCCAAGAGCTAGGAGCTTTAACATTTGCTATCATTCCCCTTTGTTCAGTACATATATATTACTATACTGTATTTCTTTTTTAAAACATAATTAGGAGCTTGCAGTTCTAGGAAGTTCTTTATTATTTAAATAATGTTACATAGTTGTGTGTCATTAAGTATTCCTCTATAACATTTAATGGCTGCATTGTATTAATCATGTGAGTATGCTGTGACTCCTTTAACTAATACCTCACTGATAGTCAGGTTTTTCATGGATATAAAAAAGTGGATATAGGGATGCCTGGCTGGCTCAGCCAGTGGAGCGGACTCTTGATCTTGGGGTTGAGAGTTCAAGCCCCATGTTGGCTGTGGAGATTACTTAAAAATAAAATCTTTAAAATAAATAAGTTGATGTATTTGTAGATAGCATCTCATTTACCTTCTTGTTTCCTTAGCTAAATCCTAACTATGGAATTTCTAATCCAAGGAAGTGTGCTGCTTCCTTTACCCTCTAACTTCTTGCTGTCTTGCTAGTAACACCTTCAGGGGCTTATTCCTACTGTCTTTACCAACACTGAGTTCTGTTATTTTATTTAATCTTTGCCAATTTGTTGGATTTCAAATGGAATTTCATTAATTTGCATTTTTGAGGGTTCAAAAAAATGTGTTCGTTAGCCATATTGTTCTTGTAATTGTTCTTTTAGAAATTACCTGGCCTATTCATGTCTTTTGTCCATTTTGTTGGAATGTTTCCCTTTCTTTGAATGATTTATAAGTAATTTAAGTATCTACGAGGCTAATTCTTTTGTCACACTGGTTCCAAATCTGATTTGTCAATTGCCTTTGAATCATATTTAGAGTATTTGAGGGAAATTCAAAATCTTATTAATCAAATCTATCCAGGTTTTTTGCCTCCTTTTCTTGCATGCTTAGTATAGTTTCCCCAACCCAAGATCAAATACTGTATTTTTTCTAGTACTTATTTGATACTGCTTTTTACATTTAACATCTGCAATTTATTTTAATGTAAGATATGAGGTAGGGACTCTAACATTCCCCCTCCCCCACGCAGCCTACTAATTGATCCAGAACTGAATGATGTGCAGTACTCTTTGCCTAACATGCAATGCCTCCTTATAATACACTGCATTGCTATATATGCTCACTCATCTCTAGTCTCTCCATCAGGTGCTATTATAATCTGCTTACTTGCATCCCAGTGTAACACCACTTTAATCATTGTGGCTGTGTGCTTTAATACTGCTTCTTGCCACCCCACTTCCCAAATCAATATTCTTTGGCAGAATAATCTTGGCTACTCTTAAACATTCACTCTTCCACATGAACTTTAGAATTATTTATTCATGTTCTCTTCATTTTTTTTGGTATTGTTGAAATTACAGATTTGTAGATTAATATAAAAAGAATTAACATATTTATAATGTTGAGTCATCCTCTTGAGGAACAAAGTATAGGCTTCAATTTATTCAAATTCTTTTTGAATTTTTCTTTAATAGAGCTCTAGGGTTTTCATTAATGGGGGCATTGCTCTTCAGGAATCATTAGAGTTTTATTTTAACTTTTTTATGCTGATCTTATGCATTTCAGGCTAAGCATATTCTTAGGTGCTTTTATTTTACTGACAATTTTCAAACTGTCTTAAAGAGGCATTTGTTCGCGAACAATCATTTTTCACTTTGCCCCAATGGCAAACACAGCTATTATATTAAAAAACGCCACAATAAACCTCATGTTGATTTTATTAGGAAATGTTCGCAAAGATACTATCGGGGCCTAGGATACAGCCATTTTCTCACTTGCTTTGCTTAAGAATTTCTGGTTGTTTCCAGTCTGCTGTTTGTATATGATCATGTCAGACAACATCTAGTATGTGGCTTCTTTTTTGCCAGGCACTCTGGGGATATGAGAGTAGCCAGGTCAGGTTCTCTTGAAGAATTAACCTGCTAGATGTGGGACATAAGCCTGAGTTTGGATAGTTATCATTATTATGGAACCTGGCCTGGATCACCCGACGGAAGAACCAAGCAGCACCCGGAGATCTTGGAGGATAGGAGGTTTATTTAACAGCAGCGGGCTCAGAGAAGAGTGGTCTCCAAAGGTCTGAGCCCCAAGCTCAAACGTTCTATTTCTTCCTACTTCAGTTTTGGTAAGTTATAGGTTTCCAGGAATTTACGTATTTCTCCTATGTTGTCCAATTTATTGGCATATAATTTTTCATAATATTCTCTTATAATACTTTGTATTTCTGTGGTATCTATTGCTATTTCTCTTTCATTTATGATTTTGTTTATTGGGTCCTCTCTCTCTCTTTCTTTTTGATGAGTCTGGCTAGATGTTTATCAATTTTGTTGATCTATTCAAGGAATCAGTTCCTGGTTTCATTGATGTGTTCTATTTTTTTTAGTTTCTGAATCATTTATTTCTGTCCTAATCTTTATTATTTCCTTCCTTCTGCTGGTTTTGGCTTTGTTTGTTCTTTTTCTAGCTCCTTTAGGTATAAGATTAGGTTGTTTATTTGTGATTTTTCTTGCTTCTTGAGGTAGGCCTGAATTGCTATAAAATTCCTTCTTAGAACCACTTTTGCTGCATCCCAAAAGTTTTGCAACATTGTTTTCATTTTCATGTAATTTTTTATTTCTTCTTTGATTTCTTGGTTGACCCATTCATTGTTTAGTAGCATGCTATTTAACCTCCTTGTATTTGTGCTCTCTCTAGATTTTTTCTTGTGGTTGATTTCTAGTTTCATAGTGTTGTGGTAAGAAAAGATGCATGGTATGACTTCAATCTTTTTGAATTTCTTCAGACTTTTTTTATGGCCTAATATGTGATCTATTCTGGAGAATGTTCCATGTGTATTCTGCTGTTTGAGGATGGAATGTTCTGAATAATCTGTTAAATCCATCTGGTCTGGCATGGCATTCAAAGCCACTGTTTCCTTATTGATTTTCTGTTTGGATGATCTGTCCATCCAGGTAAGTGGATTATTAAAGTCCCCTACTATTATTGTATTAATATCTATTAGTTCCTTTATGTTTGTTATTAACTATTTAATGTATTAGGGTGCTCCCATGTTGGGTACATATTTATAATTGCTATATCTTCTTGTTGGATTGTCCCCTTTATTACATAGTATCCTTTTTTTCTCTTGTTACAGTCTTTGTTTTAAAGTCTATTTTGTCTGATATAAGTATTGCTACCCAAGTTTTCTTTTGACATCATTTGCATGATAAATTTTTCTTCATCCCCTCACTTTCAATCTGCAGATGACTTAGGTGTGAAATGAGTCTCTTGTAGGCAGCATATAGATGGGTCTTATTTTTTTTTTTATCTACTCTGTCATCCTATGTCTTTTGATTGGAGCATTTAGTCCATTTACATTCAAAGTAATTATTGATAGATATGTATTTGCCATTTTATTACTGGTTTTGTGGTTGTTTTTGTAGTTTATCTCTTGCTTTCTTTCATGGTTTGTTGGCTTTCTTTAGTGATATACGTGGATTCCTTTCTCTTTCTTTGGTTATCTATTACTGATTTTTGATTTGTGGTTACCATTAGGTTTGTATATAACATCTTCTGCATATTGCCATCTATATTAGGTTGATGGTTGCTCAAGTTTGAACCCATTTCTTATTTCTCTCCCCCACTCCATGTTTTAGGTGTATGGTGTCATAGTTAACATCCTTTTATTTTATGAATCTCTTGACTGATTTTTACAGAAATACTTATTTTTACTGCTTTTGTGTTCTTTACTTTTCGTACTCTCACTTATGGTCTTTCCTTTCCACTTAAAAGTCCCCTTTAATATTTCCCGTAGGGCTGGTTTAGTGGTAATGAACTCCTTTAGCTTTTTTTGGTCTGGAAACTCTTTATCTCTCCTTCTCTTCTGAATGATAGGCTTGTTGGATAGAGTATTCTTGGCTGCAGAGTTTTCCCTTTCAGCATTCTGAATATACCATGCCACTATTTTCTGGCCTAAAAAGTTTCTGCTGAAAAAATCTACTGACAGGCTTTGGGGTTTCCCTTGTATGTAACTGTCTTCTTTTCTCTTGCTGCTTTAAAACTTTTCCTTTATCACTACTTTTAATTACTGTGTGTCTTTTGGAACTCCTTGGACTGATTTTTTTAGGGGGAAATCTCTGTGCCTCTTGGATCTGGATATGTTTCCTTCCTCAGATAGGGAATTTTTCAGCTATTATTTCTTCAAATAAATTCTCTACCCCCTTTTCTCTCTCTTCTTCTTCTGGGACTCCTATAATATGAATATTATTATGTTTTATGAAATCACAACTTCCCTAAGACAATTCTCAATTTGCATAGTTTTTCCCTCTAATTTGCTCAGTTTTATTACTTTCCAGTACTCAGTCTTCCAGGTCATTAATTTATTCCTCCGCTTCATCTAGCCTGCTATTTATTCCATCAGTTGTATTTTAAATTTCATTTATTATGTTCATCTCTGATTGGTTCTTTTTTATCTCTTTGTAAAGGGTCTCACTGATGTCCTCCACTCTTTTCTCAATTCCAGTGAGTATCTTTATGATCGTTACTTTAAAATCTCTATCAGGCATATTACTTATATTTTTTCACTTTGGTCTTTTGTTGTGGTTTGGTCCTATTCTTTCACTGGGGAGATATTCCTCTATCTACTCATTTTGTCTAACTCTGTGTCTGTTTTTTGTGTATTAGGAAAGTTGGTTACATCTTGAAAGTAATGATCTTATGAAGAAGAGGTTCTGTAGTGACCTGCAGTTCAGTGTGCCCTGTTCCCCAGAAACTGGTGCTTCAGGGAATGACTCCTATGTGTGCTTCCCGTACCCCGCTGTTTTAGTCCTGGCCTCTTTTCCCTTCAGTTTGGTTGTCTGCAGAAGCTCTCTTTGCCTGTTGTGAGCAGTGTTTGGTCCCTGGCCAAGTAGGGCACATTTTAACAAGGTATGTGCTGGTCTGCTTACAAAATAAGACCTGCCACCACTGGAAACAAAGCCATGCAAAAGTTGCGGGTGGGAAGTCAGGGTGCTGGCAAGTTTTGTATTGTTCTTCTCGGGTAGAGACCCTGCAGTACCAGGACTGAGGCAAGCATGACTGGGAAGTGGGGATCTGCTGAAGCATGGGGGGGGGTGTTGGTGTATGCAAGTTAGGTAGGGAGTGTTGGAGCTATGTGGTACTACGTTTATGCTGGGGGGGGGGGGCAGAGGAGGGAAATGGTGCCTGCCAATTCCTTTGTTCCTGGAGGGGTCTCCCTGTGATTCCTATCTGGGCCACACTCCGAGATGAGTAAACACTCTCCCTCCCGTCTGCCCATGACATTTTTTCAAACTGCTTCTCTGCTGTATCTCTGCTGTTTGTCATGCTGTCTCCTTAAGAGCAGGGTCTCAGCTTCTTAATACCCTCTAGGCTCTCCCAGCGCCAAACCCTCTGATTTTTAAAATTCTAGGCTTTAAGTCCTGCTGGTTATAAGAACTTATAAGATTTGGCCTCTCTCATTTTTCAAAGCTAAATGTTATGGGGATTTGTTTTCCCAGTGCAGACTCCGTGGTATGATAGTCTGTGTTTTGCCCTTCATGCCACCTGCTCCCTCCCCACCGGGGACAGCCATGGTCCATTTCAGTCCCAAACCATGTCTTTGCCTTCCTACCTTTTTTGATGTGGCCTCATCTCTATCTTTAGTTGTGGAGTTTGTTCTGCCAGGCTTCAGTCATTTTGGAGGTTATTTTGGGGTTATGTTGTATCCATGGAACAAGGTAAGTTTAGGGTCCTCCTACTCCACCATCTTCCCAGCCTCTCCCCTCCCTCCCACCCCATCCAGTAATCTCAGAGATTGTTTTTAATCTCTAGAAATTCCATTTGGTTCTTTTACATATTTTTCACTTCTGTCCTTACTATATTATTATTTTCTTTTAAATAACTTAAACAGAATTATAGTAGTTGTTTTAATGTTCTTTTCTGTCAATTTCATTTCTATCATTTCTGGATCTGTTTCTATTGTCTAATTTTTCTCCTAGTTATGGGTCACATTTTTCTGTTTTCTGGCATGTCTGGTAATTCTTAATTGGATACTGGAAATTATAAATTTTATTTTGATAAGTATCTGAATTTTTGTTTGTTCAGGTATTTTTCTGATAGGTTATTTTCAGCTCCTTTTGACGTTTTAAGCTTTGTTATGGTTCATTTGGAGTTGCTTTTGTTTTAGGGATAGGGCAGCCACATTAAATTTTGTTTTTTATTTTTTAAAGATTTTATTTGTGTATTTGACTTTTTAATTTTTATTATTTTTATTTTTTATTTTAGGGCAGCTCCACTTCTAAGGTGTGGCTCTTTTTGAAGTTTCTATTGAATGCCTTGAACGATAATGGAGGACTCTTCACTCTGGCTAATGGTGAACTTGCATAATTTCTAGAACTGTCTGAATTCTGGGAACCATTCAGCTCATTACTCTCTGACTTTTGTCCTACCTCATGGAGTTTCATCCTGTACATGCTATCTTATTCAGGAAAGACTAAAGGAGACACCCCTGCAAATTTCTGTGGCCCTTTGTCTCTTTCATTCTGTTACTCTCTTCTCTTTTGTACTCTGCCCCACAACCTCCAGTGGCCTGTACTCCTATCTCTGTCTCCTAAACTCTATGAGAATTTTCTTCTCTGTTTGGGATACCCTGCCTGCTCCATGATCCAAACAAAAAGTTGGAGCAGATGGTTAGAGTATCATGGGGATAAATATACATATATATTTATATACTTTATATATATATTTATATACTTTTTGCAAGCATGGAATAATAGAGAATAACCTGTCCCATATATACAATATTTACTACTGAAACAAAAACAACCCCTCTGCTATCTTAGGATCTAAGTTTATCTAAGCTTAAGTTTAATCTGGTGAATAGGTGAAGTAAACCCATGGAAGAAAGCTATTTAAGCAAATACCTTTTCTTCCCCCAGGAATTCTAGAAGAAAAGGAGGGGGAAAAAGAAACTGATATTTTAAAGTTTTGTTCAGGATCTTCACTAAGTAAGATTAATTTAAAACTTTTCCAATATAGCATGGATGTTAAGAGAAATGACAATGCAAGTTAACAGCAGATTGGAGGGTTGACAGGCAGGACTGGTGGGAGCAGTTCCTGTGGTTTCAAGTGGTGTTTGGGCCCATGAACAGCTAAATGTGAAACATGAACCTCTCCAGCTCATCCAGCCTCAGTTTGAGTTGCCACTGCCAGCCCTTCAGCCAGCAGTTTTCCCTCCCAGTTTCAGGGAATTACCACCTCCTCTGCTGGAGCTATTTGACTTAGATGAGACATTCGCTTCTGAGAAGGCCCACCTTGCTCAGATTACCAATAAGTGTACTGAAGAAGACCTGGAATTCTATGTCAGAAAATGTAGTGACATTCTTGGAGTAACCAATAAACTACTAAAGGACCAACAAGATGCCAAACATTCTGGAGCACATCTTCTTCTAAGTGGTGGAGTTCAGGAAATTGAACCAGGAACATGACATTGATAACAAGTGAACCAGCATTCCAGAACAATTTCTGAGGACCTTGCCTCTTGAAGCGTCTTCTGCCTCCTGATTCTCTTAGTAAACTATTTTTGAATTCTTCAACTCCTTATCAAAATTGTCTATACACTCTTTATCCCCTGAGTTGTAGGTCTGTGCATCTCCTGTAGTGCCCAGATAGATATAATATTTCTAACAAGATCCTTATGTAAGATACATTCCATTTTTAAAATTAAATCTTACTGAATCCCTAAAAAAAAAAAAGAGAGAGAGAGAGAGAGAAATGACAATGCAGGCAACGTGATGGAAAGATGACTAGCCTGGGAATAAAGAAACTTGGATTCTAGTTTCAATTATAAACTGTTACTCTGTGATTTGTGGCTTCAATTCCCTTATCTATAAATGATGTAATGACCAGTGCTCTGCCCAGTCCCAAATTGTTTTCAGGATTGAATAAGCTAGTATACACAGAAGTGCTTATAAAGTATAAAGGGTCAGATAAAAGGATGATCATTATTAGAATGATCAAGATTATATCATTTTGGAGTAATTTAGGGCATCCATAGTGATACTTCCAATTAGGAGAAGCCAGTCAGATTACACATCATGAACATGGCAGAGGTCAGTAGGCTTGACAAGGGGTCTCAGATACAAATAAAATCTGAGCACAGTGGTGGGTGAGTACCCCAAGGCCAGATTGCAGGAGCCCCTATTTTGTCATGATGGGACCCCTCAGAAGCTAACCCTCAGATATCATTCTATTGAATGCTATCACCTCTTTGCTGTTTTAAGGTCTCCTTTTGTGGACTCATTATTGTTGCAACCTCGGTCCTTCCCAGTTAGTGCTCATGGCCCATCCCAGCTCCCTCCCACAACATCCTGGGCTGGTTAGGCTTCAGGGCCTCTCCCTGTTGTTCCACCCCCATTAAGAAGTGTCATTCCTGGGCTGCCCACCCAACCAGTTGGCATTCTTCTGTACTGTGACAGTCAGAAATTCTAATTAACTGCTGTCTAATTATCAACCTAATTAAGGACACCTGCTATGGAGATCGGCCCCTCTGATCCAGGTTCCTGCCGTAGCTGTCACAGTTAATTTTTTCCTGGATAATCAAGGGCTGACTATGGCCTTGTTTTCACCATGATGTTTGACTATCTGTAAATTGGCTTCCACTTGGTAATCTGGATAATTGGGAATAGCCTATGCTATAGGGTAGGGCAGGGTGGGGCTTCTCAAACTTTGCTGCTCAGAAGGGCGTCTACCAATCAGCATCACCTGGAGCTACTCAGAAATTAAAGATCTCAGGTCCTGCCTCAGATATATTGAATTAGATTGTGCACTTTAACCAGAGCTGCAAGTGCTTTGAGTTTGAGAAGCTCTGTTCTAGACCAAGTCATACCCCTCAGAGAGAAGTGGGGAGTTGCCAGAGGCACCAGCAAGCATACAAGGACAGCATCTCCCATGGCGTGAAAAGGAGATCAAATGGATAATGACCACATTGGAAGAATGAAGCAGAAGACAGTTACCACCTACAAGGAGGGGAAGGCATTGGATCACTCCCGAGGCCAGAACCAGAGGATTCTGACTACCTGCAGGGAAACTTTCCCTTATCAACAGTGGGGCAGTGGCAATTTGAGTGGGGCAGCCCACCTACCCAAGTAAGCTCTAAGACATATTAATATGAATAAATACTGGTTTCTGAATAATTCTAATTCCAAAACAGCAACATTCATCTAACACACTTAAAAAAGATAAAAATGAACAAGAGTGTACAGAATGAAGCAAAATGAATAAGAGTGTACAGAATGAAGTGTACAGAATGAAGCAAAAAAAAAAAAGCGCCAAAATCTAAGAATAAGAATACATTAAAATAGATGACACTTATATACTCTATTGTTAAGTGTTTGTCCTCTTGGTATCAGGGAGAACAGACAAGAAGATGCCATCACAGAGGAATGGTGGAAAAAAGTTGAGATAAGGAATTAGAAGACCTGGCTTTGAATTTTGGTTCCACCTTAATAGTTTCAAGCCTTTAACTTTGTTGACAATCTTTGATAAAATAGGCTCAAAATATGAGTCTCAAGGGGGTGTTGTGAGAATCAGCCAGGATGGCTGGAAAACACCAACTTTGCCTGGCACCTCTGTTAGTCCACATTATATTATTCATTCCTTCATTCTTCAATACAAGATGATGTTGCTCTTAGCAGGACCTGGGGTTGGCTGCACTCCTGGGCATGGGGACAAACTCCTCTCTCTGGTAACATCAAACATTCTCTTTTAGAAAGGAGTCATTTTCAGGTCTTTGGGTGGAGTTCTAGTTAATGTGCCCAAGAATAGGAACCCATCCCAGCCCTTGTACTGGCCAGAAAGATCCAAGACAAAAGTGAGGATCATCTCTCCTAGCCAGTTTTGAAAAACATGAAACTCCCTCACTCTTCTTCAGGTATTTATATGTTTTCTGCAATTTTGCTTAATATGGAGAACTTGCTTTTTCATAGCCCGAAGGACATAGATACACTCCTCTCAATTCTATTTTACAGCTAACCTGATCATATAAAAGGGATTCAGGGTATCCTGATATATTGCAAATCTCAGCAGAAAATCAGAAGAGAAAAAATAATCAAGTGTATGAGGCAGATAGAAAATGTATATGTATTATTTTTAGTCTTGAGTGAAATGGAAAGGAAAAAAAATCAACTGGAAGAAAAGAGGAAGAAAATCACTGAGAGAAGTTCTGATTACAAAATAAGACTTAGGTAGCAGATTTTATAAACTTACAGGCTGAGCCAAATGAATATTCATTCGTGCAGCACATAATGCAACAGCAGTGAGAGCAAGGAAGGTACAGGCCACCAATAAATGAGGCATTAATAAAACATTAAAAGCCTCTTCCCACTGGATAGTCAGGACAAGATGTGCTGAAGCATAAAGATGTGCAATTTAATAAATAGTATGGCTAAACAAGTGGATAGAAAAAACACTCATATCCATGTAAATCATGCTGAAGATATCGTTAAAAGATTTTATGAAATGCCTTAGTGAAAAATATGCTGATCTGCTCACAGATGTTGTTGGGCAATTTTGTACACATTTAGGGTTTTAAATTAGTTTTCCTCTTCTAAGTCATTCACTTCGTTGTTAAAAAAGGGCTGAGGAAGAAATGCTCAGGAAAAAAAGTGGGGGGAGGAGGAAGGGAGGACGGGGGGGGAAGGGAAACTAAAAAAAAAATTGGGAATTCCCTTCTATTTGAGATAACAAAAGAAAAGGATCTAGGTATCACAGTGAACCTCACACACAAAAAATTAAGGCAGCATTATGGTATACTTAGATAAAAGGTAAGTGTATTTGTTGCCACGGTTAAAAACAAGAATACAGTGTGTTTTAGAAAGAGTACTGGACAGGGATTAGGAGTTTCTAGAAATGACTGCCATGTACATTGTGTTCACAAGGATTCTGTGGTTCTGTTCAGGCTCAGTGGGAGGTAGTGCAGGACTGATTTCTGCCAGAGATTACTGGTGCATATTAGATAAACCAGTAAGTTAGTTCATATTGCTATGAAGAAACTCTGGGAATCTGCATATTTTTCCTAATTTATTTAAGCCTAAATTTTCTCATCTATAAAAGAAGGAGAATAAACAAAATGATTCTTCTTCCATGAGACTCAGAGGAAACCTGGGAGCATAGCTGAACTGGGACAGGATGGCCACTGTAATAGCTGAGTTCTGTGAGGAAGAGAAGTATCCAGAACGAGGGGCAAATCAAGTCTATCTACTTGAAAAGGCTACATTCGGGCTCTACAAAGGCCAACATAAACACCATGTCTGAGGAACAAAAGCTAGAATTAAAGTTTGAATCTCAGAGTCAAAAATTCCAACTCAAGACAGTTCAGAGTAATACAATTTGAGGAAAAAATAAAAAGGAGGATTTCTTATTGAGGCAAAATTCCAGTGGCATCATAATTTTCTCTCTCCTTTAAATCTCCTCCTAAAAATGGATAGAAAAATGAAGCAAGCAAAAGAAAATCCATGGACCACATCTTCAGTAAGACTAAGTGACAAGATCTCCCGCAAGACCTAAAGTATGTATAAGTAGGACAGACCATCTGCCAACAAGAAGGCCTTCGCAGGTCCCACATGAGATATGCAGCTTGTGGAGGGGAAAGAAGAGCACAACAATGGACCCCCAACTTGTGTGGAAACCTCTACAAGTGGGTATGAAAACAACTGGCAAAATGGGAGTAGTCTCTACAGAAATATAACAGAAAATTCTCAAAGTTCCTGGGTGAGCTCATAGTTTATACTCTAAGAGTATAGATGACAGAGGATAGAATTGATGAATGTGAAGATAGATTGATAGGACTCTCCCAACCTAAACAACGGAGAGAAAAGTGACTCAGAAGACTGGATAGAGCCCTACATAATTATTATGAATAATAGAAGGTCTGGCATAGTTACCACTGGAATCCCCAAAAAAGACAAGAAAGAAAGTGGAACTAAGAGAATACTCAAAGAAATAATCAGTGCACATTTGTGAAAGATGCAAACTTGCAGATTCAAGAAACATAATGAACCTCAAATAAATTAAACCCAAAGAAAATGAAATCAAGACATAGTGTATTAGTGTTCTATAGCTGTCATAACAAATTACCACAAATTAAAAACATAACAAGTTTATTACCTTATAGTTCTGTAAGTCAGAGATCCAATATAAAGTTCATCAGACTAAAATCAGGTTGCTAGCAATGCTACATTTCTTTCTGGAGGCTCTGAGGGAGAATGTGTTTCTTTGCCTTTTCCAGATTCTAGAGGCTGCCCATATTTCTTGTCTCCATCTTCAAAGCCAGCAGTGTCACATTTCTCTATGCCTTCTTCAGCTGTCACATTGCTCTCTGACTATAGCTGGGAAAATTTGGTTGTACTCACCCAGATAAACCAGGATACTCTTCCCATTTCAGAGACTTTAACCTAATAAATACATCTACAATGTCCCTTTGCCATGTAGGGTAATATATTCACAGGTAATAGGCATTAGAGCCTGGATGTCTTTGGGGCTGTTATTTTGCCTACCACACACATCATAATGAAACTTCTGAAAACCAAAAGCAAAGAAAAAAATCTTGAAAGCAGAGATAAATGAAGCACTTCCTATTGGGGAGCACCAATTAAAATGACAGTGGGTCTCATCTGCCACCATGGAGACAAGAAAGTGGCACATATTTTTTAAGTGATGAAAGAAAAAAAAAATTCAACTGCAAGTTCAATATCACCAGTGAGATATTCCTGAAGAATAAAGGGGAAATAAAGACCTCAGACAAATGACAACAAAAGGAATTTGTCACTAGCTGATCTACCATCCAAGAACAGAAAATGGCAGAATGTATGAAAAAAAGATTAACTATATGCTATTTAAAAGAAACTCACTTCAAATTCAATGACATTAGGCAGGTTGACAGTAAAAGGATGTAAAAATATATCCCATGGAAACGTCAATTCAAAAATAAAAAATGTAATAAGATTATTAAAAAATATGTATAGTGATATCTCCTATTTCATTTATTAAAATGATTAAAATTTACTTATTTTTAATTTAGAATTTTAATTTTTTAGACAGTGGACTTTAGTAATATGTGATAAAGTAGACTTGGAGCAAAGAAAATTCCTAGATACAAAGAGAGGCATTGCATAACGATAAAAGAATCAATTCACCAAAAGACATAATTATCCTAAGTGTGTATCAACCAAACCACAGAGCCTTAGAAGAAATGAGACAAAAACTTATTGAGCTAAAAAAAAAAAGAAAAGAAAAGAAAAGAAACTGACAAATCCACAGTTATAGTTGGGAACTTCAACATCCTCCTTCAGCAACTGATAGAACAACCAGACTAAAAATGAGGAGGGATATAGAAAATCTGAACAACACAATCAACCAATGAATCTAATGATATACATAATTGCATACTCTGTCCAATAACAGCAGAATGCACATTTTCCTCATCAAAACCCCATGAACATTCATAAAGATAGACCATAACCTGGGTCATAAAACAAATTTCAACAAACTTAAAATAAATTGCATCATAAAGAGTATATTTTCTGACCATAATAGAATCAAGCTACAAATTAGAAACAGAAAGACAACAGAAAAAGTTACAAACATGAGGAAATTAAACAATACACTTCTAAATAATCCATAGGTCAAAGAGAAAGTCTCAAAGAAAATTTAAAATAAATACACAGAACTGAATATAAATTAAAATACATATCAAAATATGTGGGATACATTGCAAACAGTTCTTTTTTTAAAGCTTTTATTTATTTATTTATTTGACAGAGAGAAAGCACAAGTAAGCAGAGTGGCAGGCAGAGGGAGAGGGAGAAGCAGGCTCCCCACTGAGCAAGGAGCCCGATGTGGGGCTCGATCCAAGGACCCCAGGACCCCAGGATCATGACCTGAGCCAAAAGCAGACGCTTAACTGACTGAACCACTCAGGCACCCTGAAAACAGTTCTGAGAGGAAATTTCATAGTACTAAATGGTTACACTAGGAAAGAGCAAAGGTCTCAAATTAGTTATTTGAGTTATCTCAAAAAAAAAAAAAACACAAAAGAAAGAAAAGAAAAATAACTCCAGAAAAAGTATAAGAAAGGCAAAAATAAAGATCAAAGCAGATGATGAAATTAAAAATAGGAAAACAAGAGAAAAATAAATGAAACAAAAAATGTTTATTTGAAAAAACTCATTAACATTAATAAAGCTCTAGCAAGATCAACAACAATAAAAAGAAAGAGGGCACACATCAGAAATTAAATAGGGACCATCACTACAGATCCTACAGCCATTAAACAGTTCAGAAGAGGGTGACATGAGGGGAAATATAGTAAGGACCTTCAAATATTATCTTCTCCATAAAAGCAATAAGAAAACTGGCAAAAACATTTTAGAATCAACTTTTTTTTGGGAACTTTGGCAAAGTTTTGCAGCAATCCAGGATGTATTTAAGATAAATGTTGGAATCTCAGTAAGAACAGTGAGCTCTTTGGTGTTTTAACTTGATCTACTCTCCTCCCCTCTTTTTTCTTTTTTTTTTTTTTTAAAGATTTTATCTATTTATTTGAGAGAGAGAGAGAGATTGCCCAAGCAGAGGGAGGGGGAGAAGCAGGCTCTCCACTGAGCTTGGGGCTTGATCCCAGGATCCCCGGATCATGACCCAAGCCAAAGGCAGATGCCTAACTGACTGAGCCACTCAGGTGCCCCTACTCCCCTCCCCTCTTGCCAGCCCCAGAGTAACCCTGGAAAGCAAGAGCCCACAATCATGGTGAAACTCAGCACCTGCCAGCCATTGAAGAAGGCAGAAGGGTTGGAATTCCTTTAAAGACTTATTCACAGGGAATTGTCATTATTTGATGAGTCTGATGGTTCTCTAGAAGATCCTACTTGCAAGGTTATCTTTATTTGACATGATTTGTAGCTCCCAGTACAGAAAATCCTGTCCTCTATGGGCAGTTGTAGAAAATATTTAGAAGCAATTGTTCAACTTTACAGCTGCCTGAGGAGGTGAGTAGTATTTGGAGAAAACAGACTAACCATAAAGCCTAAGAATAAAAGCTGGTGAATGAGATATCCATAAGGCTTTTTAAAAGCTCCTATATATTCCTGGGAATTGAAAAGGCTACACATAGGCACAAGGCTGTGCACATGCCCAGGGCTGTGCATATACTCAGTGTCTTGTTCTGGTCAGGCTGCTATAACAAAATACCACTGACTGGGCAGCATACAAATGAAAGAAATTTATCGGTCCCATTTCTAGAGGCTGGAAAATCTAAGAACAAGGTGCCAACATGATTACCTTCTGGTGAGGGCCCTCTTCCTGGTTTGTAATTGGCATTTTCTAGGTGTGTCCTTATATAGTGGAAGGGCAAGGGATCTCTCTGGAACCTCTTTTACAAGGTACTAGTTCCATTCATGATGGTTTCACCTTCCTGACTCCTAATGACCCCACCTAGTAATACCATCGCATTGGACATTGGAATTTCAACACATGAATTTGGGTTGGGGGTGTATAAACATTCAGACCATACCACCCAGGAAAGACCCAAGAAGGCCGTAAACTCTCACCCTCACTGAACTTGAGGTTCTGTGAAAAGGGGAAGGGAAAGCTAAGGCAGAGTTGTCAGTTGCCTATTGAAGTGCTGAAAGTATGCCCTAACATACAAAGAGCACCTCAGAGAAGATTGGAGGACTCACCGGTTCTAGGCATTTAATGAAATTTCTGTCTAATTAATCACTAAGCTAACCAAGCAGAGACTTCAGCGACCACACATGACAGAGTAGTCTCTACAGAATTATTTCAGAAAAGTTATTGAACAAACAAATGACAATAACAACAAAAACCCTGGGGAGGGAAGAGAACCTGATTTCCAAAATTGCCACATTATGTACTCTAAAATGTCCAGTTGTCAACAAAAAATTGTAAGACATGCATAGAAATATGAAAGTAAGGCCCATGCCTAGGGGAAAATAAAGCAATCACTAGAAAACGTCCTTGAGGAATCCCAGATGTTGGATTACTAGACAAAGATTAGTTGTTTTAAATATATCCAAAGAATTAAAGGAGGGCGCCTGGGTGGCTCAGTTGGTTAAGCAACTGCCTTCGGCTCAGGTCATGATCCTGGAGTCCCGGGATTGAGTCCCATGTCAGGCTCCCTGCTCAGCAGGGAGTCTGCTTCTCCCTCTGACCCTCCCTCCTCTCATGCTCTCTCTATCTCATTCTCTCTCTCAAATAAATAAATAAAATCTTTAAAAAAAAAAAAACCTAAAGGAAAGTATGAGAATGCTTCACCAGAGAATATAAAAAATTGTTCTTTTCACAAAAACAAACGCATACTTTTCAAACATACAACGAATATTCACAGAAATTCACAGAGGAAATCTCATCAAAAATTTCAAAATTTTTGTCCTACGGTCCAGATTCATTAGACATAGTGTGATGACATTGGGAATCATTGAAAGTACTGAACAAGCAAACAAAATATGAAATTCTAGTAATTGTACAGAGTTATGTTAAAAGGTAATTTAAAAACTCAATCTATAATAATAATAATACTTTCAACTCAAAAACTGTACTAAGAGAAAAAAAATTAGAGCCTTAAGATTGAAAAATTGATAAATTTCTCTCAAAAGATGGAGGGAAAACCCGAGGGTGAGTTTAAAAAAGTAAACTGAAGTAATCATAAAGGAAAAGCAAAATATTGATATAACAGACAATAAAATAAATGAGTGGAGCTGAGGAATACAAATCAAAAACAGATTATTTGAGAAGACCAATATATCCAACAAATATTTAAAAGTATAATCAAGAAAAACAGAAAGAAGATAGTAATGAAGAACAAAAGGAATTAAAGGAGGCTTACCTACAGCTACAGAAAAGAATTTTAAATTAGAAATTGATATTATTTTACTTCATTAAGTTTAAAAGTTAGATGAAATATATATATGATTATAGAGATTATCAAAGTTGGCCAAAAGTAAAGTGAAAAATTTGTACAGACCAATAACCATAAGAAAAAAATGAAATAAAATTCAAAATACTATTCTCCCTGCCGAAGGTTTAAGGTACATTTAGTGGTTTAGGTGTAGTTCCTGAAATCTCTGGGGAACAAATATCTTATACAAACTGTTCCAGAGCACAGAAAATAATGGGCAGCATTGCTCTATGCTCAGATGAGACAAAGAAAGATAATTATCTTTCTGACTCTTGATTTCGGCTCAGATTATGATCTCAGAGTCGTGAGACTGAGCCCTGCTTTGGGCTCCGCGCTGGGCATGGAGCCTGCTTAAGATTCTCTCTCTCCCTCTCCTGCTGCCCCCACTCATGCTCTCTCCCTGGCATTGCTATTGATTTGTTCTATAAATATATAATTTTTTCTGTTTTTGCTAGGGAATTTTGTTTCCCCTTGACTGGGCTGTTTTCTTCCAAGTATCTGATGTTTCTTGATTGTGTGCTCATTCATCATTAGGTTTCCCTGTTTACATGTCAGTAGCTGCTATTCTTGTTTACAGTACCCTGCCTCCGGTATTTTAGAGGAATGAGGAAAACTTGCTCCCTAGGGAGTTGGGCAACAAGAAAGTTGGAGAGAAATAATGAAAGAAGTGGGAAGGAGGGTTAAATGCATGTGCTGTCAGCCCTCTTGATCCAATCTTTATGTCTATTCTAATTTCAACTACCTTAACTTTATCCTACTACAGACTTATGGTGTTGGCATTTAAATATCCATCCCGAGATTACTTCCTATAAGGGGTTCAACTTCTCTCCAAAAATATATTTGCTTAAATTTACATTTTTCTCATTTACCCAAAGGACATTATTAGTTCATTTTAGAGTGTACATTCCCTGGAGATAGGCCCTATCCCTAGATTACAAGTTCTTTGTGGGTCTTATGTTGAGCATTCCAAAATGATTCCTATTTGAGGGTAACGATGACGAGGATAATGGGATGCTCTATTCAATGTGTCCTTCTGTTTCTGACAGGGTCACTGAGCTGACAGTATTTTGGAAAGCCTATTGGTGTCCATTTATCAATCTCAATGTGAAGAATACTTTCATTATAAATTCTATAGCTTTACTATTTACTAAAGTATCTAAGGTCTTCCCGATCTTATATATTTTTAGCCTGTATCACCTCTTAAACACTAAAACTTGAGGAAATGTCATTAGGTTTTACAGCATCACATCCCAGCATAGTAGCTGGTGTTATTATTCCTACTGGGAAAAACAAAACAAAACTAAGGAACACACAGCAGTGAAGTAATTAATCATATGCTAAGGCAGGGAAAGAAGCAAAATAAGATGTTTTGTATATGGAAACCCCTATACTACCCAATAGACTCTGATGCCAGCCCTTGATGAGCACTGAGTGTACTTGTTCCTTTTCACAATTATACCTACATTACAATTGTATTGAGAAAACACGCTGATGCCGAAATGAGTAGGACTCTCTATGCATTAAAGCTGAATGATGGATGAGGAGTTCCTATAGGATGGTGATGTGAAAGCTGGTCAACACAGTTAACATCTCCCATCACTGCATTTATATATTGGCCCTTGGCCGATGGTTTTTTTTTTTTTTTTAATCAGGCACAGACATTACAGGCTTCACAGAGTATAAAAATAAACTATGGGAAACATTGCAACCATCTGTGACACAGATGCACAGTGAGCAGGAGATGGTGTGGATTTAGAAAGTAACCATTGGTCATTCTTCAAGCTTGGAACTTGTTGCCAAAAGCAGAAACCAGCTCTCAGTATTAATGGAATTATTGGCTGAATGGTAATGAGGCTATTGATTGGACAAAAGCTCTGTGGCCTTTTTCTTCTTTGGAAACTCCCTGAGCATGCACAGCATTACAATGGACATTTCTCTCCACAAACCCTTTCCACAACGTCCTGGCAAATCTTCTTCACAAAGTAGTCCTCAAATACGTAACTCAGTTTCATATACCACCTAGCAATTGGTTTCCATTCTCCAGAATCATCTGGTAAAAAAGCAAGCAAGTAAGCTAAGAAGAAATTAAAGGCATAAAACAATCATACCTACCATGCATTGTCTTCATTCACAGCTCTTTCTGAAAGGGCCATGTACCCACTTCTTGGACTCACTCACTATATACCTCTCTGCTCTTTACTTATGGCATTAAAGGAGTATATCCCCCAGACCTCTCCAGGTGACTGCATTCACATGCAGGTTCCCACCTACATTTTTAAAGCCACCTTCCATTAATACTGGGAAGGCAAAATCAACAAGATGCTGTGGCTTCCGTGCACAGGAGACAATTATCTTAGGTGATATAGGTTGAAGGCTGTCAACGAAGTGTGTACATGATAACGGGAAGCAACAACCAGCCATTGCATGGAGCACACAGCTTTTAAAGAAGGAAAATCCCAGTGAGCACATGAAAGTGAAGCATACATTTCACATTTGTTTGCCAAGACTGGAAGCTGCCCGCTTATTGAAATGAACCTAAATTACACATAACTACAGCTATATGTGTATATGTGTATAGACAGACACACGCACATACAGACACACACACAGGAAGCTTTTACTGCATATCTTATTTTTACTGGTTGCTGGGCTCTTGTTAAGCAGGAAAGCCTTTCTATAGAATAATTATCTGCAAGTTTGAGCAGCTGTTGAATAGGAAAACTGCTCACAAATGCCACATGCCTAACCATCACTCGGTTTCAGTGAGCTGGGTTTTATAGATGTCAGTGAGTGTGCAACTGTTGACAGACATGGGGAAAGATTTCTTCTTTTGAAACTCACACCAAAGCCTTGAGGAGTGTCTCTTCAGGCAGACGCAGGTTGAGCCCTCTGCGGTGGACTGTCGATTTCTCCACTGCAGGTGAAGACCACCCTCCACAAACAGAGCAGCTACTCTGGGCCCACAGTCGGTCCCCATTCCTTTCAGAACAAGACATAGAGTTCGCTTGATTTGCTCCAACTATCACTGGGGCAAGTGTGAGTAAAATCACGGGGGAATCGTATGAAGACCAAAGCAAGGGGTTCCAAATTTAAAAGAACCACTACCACCGCATGCCCCCCACCGACAACTGAAAGCTTTAGCAGTTTTTACTAATAATTACCTCCTGAGAAGGGAAGCCTTCCACTGTTTGTTTCTAGAGCTTACCATTTAATGAAATAGACAAGATTTTTATTTCCAAGGCTCAGAGATTTTCGGCGATCCCTCTGTTGACTTGGTTTGATCTCCTATTCTCTACCTGCTCTTCAGCAGAGAAAAATATGTCTATGTACATCCTGGGCCTAATTTCTGTACAGTAGTGTTTTGTACTGTCATTACTGTAGCTAGGAAGAATATCTTAGGGAACTTCCCTGCTTACATTAAGGGAACCTAGGTTTAGCGGGGGGCGAGAGTAGGAAACAGCGCCCCCTGGAGGGAGATGGTGAAACAAAGCTGGCAGAGAAACTGCTTGTGAATGAGGGGTGGCCCTAAATCCCCCTTAACTTGTGCAGCTCCTGTTCCTTAATGTCCCCAACTGTAAAATAGGTATTCTCACATCAGTCTTCCTGTTCATCTTCTTATAATTGATAGGGTAATAATACCATGCAGATCAGAGGCCCTTGACATTTTCCTTCTAAGGAGCCACTTTCGATTTATCCAAAATTTTATGTGTTCCCATATTTGGCTATTTTTAAGATCAGTAAAAGATACCATCGATGGGAATGCCAAAATTGTGAAACATCAGGAAATTAATGAATCATGAGGTTTCGTGCATATATATTGGGGGAGGAGGAAACAGGTTGTCACTTCTTTCTGCTGTAGCAGATGGGAGGTCCTGGGGTTTCCCCTGACTTCCTGACCTAGACAGGGGTGACCACACCTTCCCATGGGGTGGTCCCTGGCCTGGAAGTCCACAGCTTTTGGTCACAATTGTCTAATATCTACTGACCTACTGGAGACTACAGAATACACCACCATTTTTCTTATTATCCTTCTACTTTCCAGATAATTTCTCAGAGCAATATGCTTATGGTTAATTCTTTAGTGTTATTCTCTCCATTTTACCTCTCCTCTTAGAATACCAATTACATTTCCTTTTCATATCCTTTAGCAGTTGCCCTTGAGTTTGCATATACATGAATAAATAACCTAAATCTGCCTTCAAACAGCACCATTCAGCTGCAGATGCAGTGCCTGGTCTACTGATGAGCCCTTCAAAGGCATTCTTAATTTGTTACATTGTTTTGGATTTCTAGCATTCTCTTTGGATTTTTCTTAAGAGTTTCCATCTCTCGGCTTACATTACCCATCTGTTCATTCATGATGTCTACTTCTTTCATTAGAGCCCTCAATGTATTAATCAGTTATTTTAAATTCCTTGTTTGATAATTCCAACATTTGTGTCTTATCTGAGTCTGGTGCTGATGTTCTTCAGATTGTGTCTTTTCCCTTGTCTTTTATCATGCCATGCAATTTTTTGTTAAACTCCAGCCATAATGTATCAGGTAACAGGAACTGAGGTAAAAGGTCTTTAGTGTGAGGATTTATGTTAATATGGCTAGGAGTTGGGCTGTGTTTAATATTTGTTGTAACTGTAGGTGCCAGAGGCTTCAGCTTCCTCCAGGGTCCCTGCTTGTGTCTTCTGCTGTTTTGGGGCTTCCCTAAGAACTCCTCCTCAGAGTCTGCACCTTGCTCTTTCAATTGTAACTCAATTATATTTGATTCCTGTTGATGTGGTGGCAAGGTGTAGGGGAAGGGAAGCATTCTATAATTTTAATGATTAAGTCTCAGTCTTTTACTGGGCCTGTGTCTCTGGGCTGTGACCCTCACAAGGGATTCTTGATATTATTATTTTACCCGTAGGGTGAGATAGGACAGCTTGAGGGGGCTGGAATTGGGTAAAAGCCCTTCTCTGCTGTGGGATAAGGCTCTGCTAGTCTCTTCCCCTAGAAAGTGGGCCTTTCTTATGGAGAATGTTTAGGGCATATCTCAAAATGGTTATCTTTCTCCTCCACCTGCCAGAGTCCCCAGGAGATATCTCTTGACTCTTTACCATAAGAAACTGGCGGGGTTCCTGGAGGTAAAACCCTTGAAACTCTGGAAAATCCCCTATAACTGTGGCCTCCAGGAGTTTCTCACTCTCAAGCTAGCCCACACTCAGCACCCAGTAATTTGTCAAAATTGCCATCTGAGTGATCCCACCAGTTTATGGCTCCAGTAGCTTCTACCCTAAGTAAGGGGATCTCACCTGTGAATCTCTGTATTCACCCTTCTCTACAGATTTCAGAACAGCAGTTTGTCTTGCAACCTCAATTCTCCGATGAGCACAAGAAAAGGTATCGATTTTCAGGGGTTTTTTTCTTTCAATTTTTGTTGTTGTTGTTGTTATAAGGATAGGAGTGGTAACTTCCACGCTCTTTACACACTGGATCTGAAACCAGAAGTCTAGTTGTATAATCCTGCACCAGTTAACGTCTCTGAATCCATTTCTCCCTTTATGACATGGAGATAATATTTTAGGCCAATTTCATTATTTACATTGAAATGCTTTATAAACAGTAAAGCACTATAGTTACACAGGGGTTATTACCAATTTGTCAACATCCCCCACAAATTTGTGGTGTTGTCACCAGGAAATATCTATTAAGCCAAGAATAACATTTCCTAGCTCCCTTGAAATTGCTTTGAAGAATTAAGTAGGAGACATGTGCCCAACTGGTCCATAATAATGTCCCCAGTGCTCCTCCATGCTCTTTACCCTTCTCCTAGAAGCAGAGGATAAGACCCTGGAAATGATGGAACCATATGATGGAAAAATCCCTGCCTACAAAGAATAGACTATTGGGTTGTCATGAAAATCATTTTATTGTCTTAAACCACTGAAATCTTGGTGTTTACTTGTTACAACAGCTAGTGTTATCCTAGCTAATAAAGAAATCGATACCTTGATATTGGGGCTAGTTACTTACATACACGACCTACTAGTTAGGTGTTGAGTGGCGCAGACACACAAAAAAGATACTGTAGCCTAGAAGGATTGAGACTCAGGTCATGCTGTGGTACAATATTGAGTGAAACTGTCACCTGATATAAGGATGACAAAGAGAAAAGACTGCTTTGTTACAAAAATTGAGTGTTTAAAGATTCCAGACAATAGGAAATAAGATTGTAAAAGACCTGAAGCAAAGCCCCATTAAGATTTGTCAAGTAAACAAGGACTCAGCCTGCGGAAAAGATTATGGATGTGATATTCTCATCCAAGCCTTGTTTAAGATGGCTTTAGGATAACTACTATTGTCAGGGAGACTGGCTTGGCGGCAGGGAAGCTAAACTAGAATTCCTGCTCCCTACACATTCCCTGATCCTCCCCATGTACCTGCCACTTCCAACAGAAACCTTCCCCACTTACCAGGGGGCCTGTGCAGCCCTGTTCCAGCACTTCCCATGCCTCTCCTCTCTTGTGAGCTTGCTGTTCCAGGTTCAGGTCTGGAACCCCACAACTCTGGTGGCAAGGCTCGGAAAGTGTACCTTGAACAACTTGAATTTCATCCAATGGGTGGCGAGGCTTGTTTCCTCTCACACAGCCGCCGTTTTGATTATGCCCCTCTCCTAATCCAGGTTTCTGCTGTTTCCTACTTCTGCAAATTCCAGAACAGGCCATGCTGGGGTTTAGAGGAGGGAAGCAGGGCAAGGGGAGGGGGTAGGGTGAAGGGTTGAGTGTGGGGGCTGGGAAATCAATATCCCTGAGAACCTCTGGGACCCCTCCCTGGCCAGAGGCTCTTCCCCACCACGGACCCCTGAGTTGTAGGCTGAGTACCTGCATGTGGTGATCTGCCGCATCTCTGTGTATGGTTAGCCACTATGAAAATCAAAGTTCATCTTGGCTCTAAACACTTCACTGTAATGGTTTTCAGGGCTAAGACCAATAAAACTAAAATGTGTGAGGACAGAAATCCAGTAAGAGAAAGCAATTTAAGATACAAGCCTATTAAGTCAACCTCTGATCATTAAACTTTTAAATTTAGGGATTGCCCTCCCTATCTTAAGGCCACTCCTGGGAGGCAGAGTGGCTTCTTGTTCCCTAAATCCAGGCTTAATGTTACTTATGAGTTCTCACCTAGACATTTCCCAGGGGCTGCCCTCTGGTGGCCCATCTCTTCCTTACCTGGAGGCAAAGGCTGTGCTCCTGGGCGGAGGGTGGCACCTCTCTGGCCTGGTCCCGCCCCAGCCCCAGCAGTGGCGGGGTAGGGGTGTGGGGGGCAGTGGAGAAGGCCCCCGCTGATTGGGACTGTCGGGAGAGGGAGGTCCTGGGTGCTGGGTGCTGCCAGTAAGGACACCAGGAAGGACGCAGCCAGGTTTGCTCCAGGTTGCTTCCGTAAAGCTCCCCCTGAGGAGCAGAGTGTGGTAAAAAAACTTCTTCAGGAGACAGAGGCATGGACACCTGCTCACGCCCAGAAGGGAGGCAGTGAGTTCTGGAAGTGGAAGGAAGTCAGATGACCTCGGTAGGAGGTAAGGGGCCGCATGATTCCAGGGGGCCGCCATGCAGGGTCAGGAGCCCTGGTGGGTAGGGATGGCTGTGGGAACACAGGTTTTGGACACACTGCGGAATGCCCAGATGTTGTGGTGGCAGTCTCCACTCATTTGGCAAAATGTTAGGAAAACGAACCAAATGCTAGAGAAAAATGACCTAAATCTAAATGCCAGAAGCAGTGGGCAGGGAGGGTGGGGGCTGGCACCCCAGTGTCCAATCTTTTGTTTCTGAAAGTGCTATCTTTTTAAATTAGGACTAACTTTAAGGCCTTAAATTCACATACATTATTCAGACTATTACGTTTCAAATAGAGAAGAGGTAATCAGCTAGGTAGGAAATGATTTTAACAAGACTTTGCTAAAACTTTATAGAAAAATAACTCGTTACATCCTTTGTGTGTCAGCTGAGGATGAAAGGCTACCACACTGGCCGCCCTTCGTCATCGCTGCCAACCATCACATTTGAGCCTTGCTTCGCCTCTGCAGTCCTGGCACCAGCAGCCAGCTAAGCAGGCCTGGGCCGCCCCTCCCTGTCACCGGGCCTCGGGGGGCCATGCGTGGCCACAGAGCACCTTCCCTGGAACTGCAGCACATGGCAGGTTTGGCACATATTTTTTATTTTCTTTTACTTTCACATTTACAAACTCAGGGAGCCATTTGGAGAACGGGGCGGTTGAGGCTGCTTAGAAGAAAAGCTGGGCTCGTGGGCACCGCGCAGTCGGGCACTTCGGACTTCTCACTGGGAAACCTGGCCTATATCTCAAGAGCCCTCACTGTCAGGCGACAACTGAAATAGTAGCTGTGGCCTGTTCCTCTGTGCCTGGAAGATGCCTCCGCCCAGGATTTTATTGCTGGTGAACATGATTATCCAACTTAGAGACCAGGATGATGGCATTACCAGAAATGGATCCAGCGGTGAGCATTTTGCGGAGATGAAAGGAAACTGTCATGAGTACACCACACTGATCCTGCTGGGCCGGCCTGTGAGGCCCGAGCTTGCCTCTGGCTGTGGGGGTGGGCCCCAGAGATGGGCCCCAAGATGGGCGTTGTCCATCCCGATGGGACAAAGAGGTGAACAATCATGAGTGGACGTGCTCAAACCCACAGCAGCTGGCGCGCCAGAACCCAACCAGCTCTCCCTTTCCCCATGCTACATGTCCCTTTAAGACCCCCCAAGATGTTCCCTCTCTCAGGTGGAAAGAAATGTACACTCCCCTCTTTCCAAAGTTGCATCTCTTGGACTGAGGGAGACAACTGTTTGGCAGGCGGTTCAGAAATATGGACTAGAGGCACCTAGGCAGAGATCCTGGAACGATGGACTGCCGAAAAGTACCCTCGGGTTACCTCTGAGTTTCACAAGAACAAAATCATCCTGGAAAGAATGGTTTGCCTCTGATCATAGCAGCGTCAAGATGAAAGCCAGAGGTATGATTTTATTACTCAGATCCTATGTTAGCCCTGTGCGATTTTTGCAGACCATTAGCTTCTCCATCTCTCCTCAAAGTGCTGGGTGCCATTCTTGCAATCCTCAGTGACAGGCGAGAACCCCCCCCCCCGCCCCCCGCCAGGGGAGCCGCCAGTGGATCTATCTCTTTGACAACTGAGGGAAATGACTCCTCCACCATGTAATTTTTCTTCGCGGACTATCAGACTACAAATGTTTAGTCCCTTTCCCCTTCTGAGGAGAGTGAAGGCCTAAAGGCATTGATAGAAATGGGACCAAGGAGGGATCTGCCAGGGCCCTCAGTGCACCTTATGTCCAAACTAAGTTGTAATGGTCAGGGTCCAGCTTCATAGGCCAAGGCATGTCCAGGTCCATGGGAGGCTGCGGAATCTCCAGAAAGAGTGGAATGGAGGACAGGTCATTTCTGTGCTCACATCTCCCACCTGGTTAGCCTCTGGTCTAACAGATATTTGAACTCACAGTTCTACACATTAGTTTAGCAAAAAATCTGGCTTCTGATACCCAAAGAGCTTAAAGTCCCCTTCAAAACGTGCATATAGGCGCCGGATGTCTCGTTTGCTGATGCCTAGAAAGTAGCGCTCCACCTTGGTTTTATTGTACATGGTAATGCCCGGAGGAATGGTGGGGTAGGACACCAGGTGGTCTATGCCGGCTTCCTTTAAGATGTAGGGGGCATCGTCCTCCAGGGTCTCATGGTGACCGATCACACTGTACTTTATCTCGCAGGGTGCGCACAATTCAACGTACGTCACCCAGTGAATAATGTGGTCCCCAAACTGAAGGTCCAGCCATCTGTGGTTTGGATCGCCCAGGTACCGTACAAAATCTTCGAACTGGATGCCCCTGGTCTCCGTGCGGTTCCGCCTGTATTTCCTAATGATGCCTGGGGCAATCTCATGCCTGTACCATGGCTCAAAGCGGGGATTGTGAACAAACTTATCCTTAAACGCAGAAATCAGTCTTTCGAAAGGATCTCTTACGATAAAAAACTTGAAGTATGTTTTCAAGCTAGGGAGAAAAATGAGGAGAAACAAGCAGTTAGGCCGATGCCCACCGGTGGCAACCTGGGTGAGGTGGTACAAGGGTAGAGTGCCTGCTGGAGCAGCAGCGGCCACGGCGGCTGGAACGCGCCCTCCTGGGAGGAGCGAGTTCCACGCACTTCTGAATCCATACAGCCGCCTCTGGAAGCAGAGTCTGTTACCAGCCCATCTCACAGGGAGGAAAGAGAGCCTCAGAAACCGTAAATGTCCCCGGCCACAGGACTCATCATCCCAGAGGGCCACCGTGAAGACACATACTTAGCTCAACAGATACTCAAACATTTCAAAACTTCAAGGGCATCTGAAAGTCTTGTTCTCGGGCAGGAACTCTGAGCAAGGTAGAAGTGGAGGCCAGAGGAATTTACTTTAGGGGACCTCTGTATACATTCAGTTCGCAGTTGCCAGGGGAGGGCCAAGCCAGAGCAGGGGGCAGGTAAGAGAAAAGGGGGGCGAGGTTGCAGCTCCAGCTGGTGGGACGGTGGCCTGGGGGAGCTGCCAGCAGTGGCAGGGGTGGCGCAGTGACAGCCACGTGACCAGCCGGTAACGGTGCTGACAGAACAATGGTTACATGGGCCACCGTAATTCCGGGGCCTACTCCACGCCAGAAACCAGCTCAGGGCCCTGCACACCTGAACTTGTCTTCTCTCACAAAAGCCCCCATGAGATCAGTGCTCAGGTGGGCAGCAGGACCGCACTTGCCTGGGAGGCTCTCTGATCCCGCACCTAACACCTGCGTTCTACAGGTTTCGCACAAACTGGGAAGACTAGTTAACCAGCACCAGAAGTAATGAGAGAATCAAATGGCTGAAAAGCAAGGGAGGTCAAAGTTCATCTGGTGCGCTGACATCTACTTGATGCTCATGCCTTCGGATTCCTTCTGAGCCTTGTTCTGCAGGGTAACTTCACAGCTAATAGAAAAGAATTTTCAATTTACTAGCTAAGTCATTCTTAACATGCCCAGGGGCCACCCTTGCTGTGATCAGTGAGGTCTGACTCTGCCTATGTTAGGTCCAGTCCCCACCACCTCTCCCCCCAGGCAGCTACCATGAAAGAAGGTGTAAGGCCTCTGGAAGAAAATAAAAAACTAAGTGGGGTTTCCCTGTAATCCACATCCCTTTCCTATGACCTAAAGGTCATATTCAGTAAGGAATCCATAAAACTTAACAGAACCAAAGCAGAACAAAAATGACTACTCATTTCTATTAAGAAAATTATGTAACCTTTGTTTTAATGGACTGAATGAAGGTAAGGGTGAAGACGTTCTGAAATTCTCATAAAGGTTTGTGAATTTAAATGCACTGAACACTGGGCGTATGCTTGGCTGCGTCTTGCCAATGTAAATCCAAAGCCCCCAGTAGTCTTTGCAGCAATTTGAGACGGATGGTAAGGACAGAACTGAGCCCTGGGTTTTACCAAAATTCCCCTCCCCTTAGGAACCTACTCCTACCGCTTCTGTATTTCTGCATCGCTGAAGGAAGAGAGACGAGGGAGGCCATTCTTCTCATGGTCATGAACCACATTTTCAGGGATCTCTTCAATGGAAGGAAAAGCCCCTGGGAAGGAAACAAGGGAGGACAGGTTGGCTGCCTCAATGCTACCCTTAAAGGAAGATGCCTGGTCTCTTAACTTGGGCCCTAAGTTCCCCACAAGCCCATCCCTTAAATCCCAGTTTAGGTCTTTGAATTCCAACTGCTTCTGCCAGCAGGATGAGAGAGTGAAGAAAAGCTTCTGGTAATCCATAAGCCAACTAGAGGAAACTGACGAGCAGGGAACAAGGGGGAGAAACACTGCCAATACCTACCCTGGCAACACACTTAAATTGGTGAAATCTGACATTTCAAAAAAGATCCCTGCATGCAGAAAGGATTCCTAAAATGAGCAATACTCATCCTACTCTGAAAATGGGGGAAAATGCTAGAGGAGCAGGACCGTGAAACATACTGCTGGCTGATGCCCCACTGGGGGCCCATCGCCCCCAGTGGGCTTGGCTCTCCCAGCTCCACATCCCTAAGCCTAAGGTGGTTCCTAGGCAACCTCACCACATCGCAGACTGGCAAGTGGCAAAGCCGACTGGTGCCGGGAAACCCTGGCGAATGCTGTGGGAACAGTGTGATATAGCTGAGGCAGGGGACAGGAGGACCAAGGTGTCTAGGAAGGCAGGGCAGGATCAATGCCACAGCACCCAAGTCGGGGCTGCTGAATAGAGCCTTGGGTGCACCCCATCCTCAGGCTGGTGGACTGGGCAGGTTTTTCATTCTCTTCTCAAGACAAATAGACACAAAGCATCATTACCCATGGAGGTTCTAGCCAAGACTCCGTAAACCTTCCCATCCATCATGGTGTTAATCCTGTCATGTTAGAGTCCGGCAGGGAAGGATCTCTGCTGGGCCATCTACTCAGTGGCCACTGGCTTGACTGTTTGATTTATCCCTTTCCCAAATGTAAGCACCAGTCCAGAACTCTGTGCTAAGTGCTGCGGATGGCCAGGAAATAAGCAAGATGAACATCTGCTCTCGAGGGGATATTGAAAGAACCAGCTCTGAAGATGTGTACCTGGACCTACTCAAGCACCTGTCCCCGTGCAGGTGTTTCTAGGGATGACTGAAGACAGCCACAAGGACCATCCTCTAGTCTACAGGCTGGTAAACCTGCCCCCATTTTTATCCTGCGCTTGTAAATTGGTGTTTACTTCTTTAAAGTCTGATGCTTTGTACTGTACAGATTTTTGCTATGTACAGATTCGTAAGACTTTTGTGTATTTATTGTTTTAGATTTGATTTGTGACCTCATTCTTTGATGTCAAAAATCCAACATACTGTCAGATTACTCAAGAAGCACATTAATTATACACCGTAAGATGAGGCAAGTGTCTCCTTTTTTTTTCCTCCAACCACGAAAAGGCCAAATGAAGCAACCGTGAAAAGGCCCATTGACCACCAACTCTGAGAACAGCAGTAGGAGTGGTGGGCTGGAGGACAGAGACCGCAGGGCCACCTCCCAGAGCTCTGAGGGCTGATTCCTGGTCCTGGAGTCACACTGCTGTTGACTGGAATTATGTTCCTTTTGAAGCTGAAGTTAACAGACAGAGCCCATAATTATCTTGGACCAATTCAGGGTAATTGGAGTTTAAACAAACAAACATGGGATCTGAAAAGAGCAGTGAGTAATCAAAACCTGTAGAGTATGAGGTCACTTTTCAATGATCTAATTTGTTCCCAAATAAACATCCGATTTCCTGAACCAAGTCAATTCAATCCTCTGAATATGGAAGCTCAGTGTAAAACAGGGATGCCTTCTTTCTAGCCAAGTGGCACAGAATACTTCATCTGTGGGTGAAGGGGCCCCCAGGCCCATCTGGCAGGGTTCCCCTCCCTGGCATGGGTGCAGGTGCTTCCCCTATAAAGGAGCAGCCAGGAGGCTAGTGACTGGAACCTCAACTTACCAGGACAGAGCTAACAACCAGGAAGACACAAGGCAATGCATCTGAAGAGAAGGAAAGGGATCAGCCCAGGGGTGGGGGGGGGGGGGCGAAGGGGAGGGCAGGCTGCCTGAGACAGGGATTCCGCTCTGGAAAGTGAGGAGAGGAGATTCTGACCACAGGTAGGGCCCTCTGAGAACCTCAGTATCTAATACTTTTAAGCTACCAGACTTTAAAGTATACCACCAACAGGGGAAACACAACAGAGAACAGTCTACAAGGTTACCAGCCCTTCCACCACAACTGTCCCTGCCTTTGGCTCCTCTCTGCTGCCTCTCTCCACCTCCCCTGCCCAGGCCACACCCGTCCCCCCAACCCCCAAGGCAAACCCTGCTGTCCACCGACCACAGACATCCACCAGGTGCTGCACGCACCATTTAACACGATCAGCACTTTCTTCCACTGGGTGTTGCCCACTTTAGGAGTCTGGCAGAAAAGAATCTTGTGCTTGTCACAGACAAATATCCGGTCCAGGACAAACTTGGAGACCGCAGTGTGCGAGAGATTCTTCAGGGCTTCATCCCTGCAGACGTTTCTGATGAGTTCCAGGCGCTCCATATAGACCAGGGGTTGAATAAGCCGGCTATCTGAAAGCACCTTCCCAGTAGGCTGCAAGTAACAAGGAGGCAGAAGGGGCACAAGGGCTTTGTCAAGAAAAAACAGGAGTGAGCCCCAAAGGAGCCACCCGGGGAGGCCCTGCCCCCTGACCCGGTGCTGCGTGCTGACACGCAGAGGGCGAGAACCAGAGCTGCCTCACAGGAAGGGCAGGACTCTGAGTGCACCATGCACCTTCAGGGGCCTGGGATTCATGCTACATGGATGGGCTGGACCAAAGCTCAGCCAGAGACGTGAGGATGTTTCTTCATCCTCAGCCGCTCAGACCAAGGTGACTGCCACTTTGCTGACAGAGGGCATTAGGGCCCAGAGCATCCTGGACACAGCAGGATGCTTTGTGTTCTGGGATTTTAGTGAAGGCCAGTTTCGGCCCCCTTCCTTCTCCCTAGCATTACCCTCCACATAATTCTGAGTGTACATATGTGGACGATACCTGAGGACCAGTCATCTAAACACGTGCTGTTCCAAAGATACTCTGGTATATGGGTAGAATGGTTTATTAACAAGAAAAACATACCTTAGGTCATTCAGTATGGGTTTTAAAAATGTCAAAGCCATTACTCCATCTCCTCAGTGACAAGCACGTGGTCACACTTCTCTGTCATGCAGTTTAAGGAGAGGGGAACGGGCGCTGCGTGGTAGTGGTGTCCGTCATGCTGGAAGTGTGGCCACTGTGGGAAAGCGCTGGAGCACGTCGGCGCTGGTTTCTGCCTGAGTCCTCCCACCAGGCGGGAAAGTCCACGTGAGCGCTGGGCAAAGGCTCTGATCCAGAAACCCCTGCCTGCCAGGAGAGTGGGCTCCCTGGAAGCGAGCAGACGAGGACCACGGAGGGCCCGGCCTCCAGCTGGTTTCTGAGGTTGGGGTGCAGGCTGCACAGGGACACCGCTGCGGCTGCTTTTACCCTGTGACGTCGCAGTTCTGAAGTGTTTGTTTCGATCACCTCCGAGTTATCTGGAACTGGTCTCTCAGTCGTTTTCCCCCTCAAAAACTGTGTAATTTCCAATGTGTGTGTAGCTACGACGGTTCCCGTAGCCTTCACCTATGGAATACGACTCAAGTGCGACTCGAGTCGTCGCTCTCCCTACGATGGCTCCAGCTGGCACGGAACATTGCGGAAAAGTCCACAGCCCTCCCACCCCCGCCCCAACTGCCATTCTTTGTAGGCAACTCATTTTTAATACCTGGGTGCTGGTCATTTTTTTCAGTCATGTTCCAGCACACTACAAATTTTGCCAGGGTAAGTTAGTGTGGGTTTTTCTGCTGATTTGCCTGGGAGGCAGGGAGCCCTTTCTACCTGCATCCTCGGCTCAGAAAATGTCCTTTTTCCTCAGGACACAGGCAGGGGTGGAGCTCATGTGCCACAGTGGGTGGAAGTCATTTGAGGTTAGGAGGTGGGCAGGGGTTTCTGGGTCAGAGCGCCCCGCGGCTCACATAGATTTTGCCACCTGGTGGGAGGACTCCCTAGAACAGAAACCAGCACCGATGTGCCCCAGCATTTGCTCACAGTGGCTACACTTACGTTCGACAGACACCACTATGAGGTAGAACCCGTCCCCTCTGCTTACAAATAGTTTAAGAGGCATAATTATGCGCTTACTCAGGAAATGGGAGTCTTATACCATCTATTTGTTATACCTCAGTGAATGTCTTTAAAAAAGGAAACATACAAAAGTTCTGACGGTGGTTGAAGAGAGTTATGGATTGCGATGGGCTGTAGTTGTTTTTTTCCTTTTAATGCTGGATATTTCTTTAAAATACACGAGTATATCTTCCTTCTTCATAAAAAACTTGATTTAAAAATATTGGCTGGTTGGGGGGGGGAGCACCTAGAAAGACTTCTAGAAAGTTCTAGAAAACTGTACCAAGTCCTCTGTGGATGATTTCTACCAAATCTGGGTACTTTCTATATGCAAAGGTGGCTCTGCAAACACAGCACATTTTTGTCTCTCTTCCTTCACAACTCTGCCAAAACCCTCTGAATTTCCTTCCAGGGCGCACCTGTCCCTTTCTTACCAGCCATGGGCCCCTTCTCATCTTTCCTTCCCCCCCTTTTCTACAGAGTGACAGCCACTATTTCCAGCCACTTCCTGAAGCAGCCTCAGGGCCTTTCCACTGCCCAATAAATCAGAAATGAGTCAGTATGGTTGGCAAGGAAAGTAGACACAAAATGGGTTCATCTGACTTTCCTTCCTACAAGAAAGTCGACTTAAAAAAACAAAAAAAGATGAAAAAGCTCAAGTTCCAAATCATGACACATAGTCTTTGGGACTGCTTTATAACCTAAAACAATGAAAAGAGCTTTTGTTAACACTCTATTCAAAATTCTACTGTCACTTGGCAGAATGAACTGTTTGACAAATATTTACCAAGTCTTTACTCTGTGCTTGGATACAGCTGCAAGTGTTCTGTGGGGACACCGAGAAAGCCTCAGCTGAGGAAGAATGTGTGTGGCACTGTCCATGTACGTGTGTGTGTGTCTGTGTACACGCAGAGGTGGGGGGGGTAGGAGGTGAGGGAGACAGAGCAGGCAGCAGGAGTCCTCAGTGACTTACTAACCCCTCCCTACTCACATCACGGTGGAATGTCTGCCCACAGAGATCTCCCGGCTTTCCAAGAAGCAACCCAAAAGGCAGTTCTGAATAAAGAGTCTGTTCCTCCAACCCCACTCCTTTGGCCAACTCTAGTTGTGGCCCTTTTCCTCAGCATTTTGAAATGTTTCTGCTGCTGTTTATTGTCTATTCATTCCCTTTAAGTTACACAGAACTTCTTCCCAAGAGTTCAAACCAGACAGTCCCCTAACTTAACTTTACAGAATGGACCACAATGCCCTTTTATCTGTTAAAATGCACCAGAGTTTCCAGGTAATCCATTTATGGGGCAATTGTAAAACCAGTCCTCCCACAGGGAATGGATCAGTTACAAAATGGGGAAAAGGATATGGCCTTCCAGAACACACGAGAACACGAACACTGGAAATACTGGGACGATAGAGGTTTCCACACCACCACTCAGCTCCCTGCTCTTCCCTCATGGATCTGCCATAACCAAACTCCCTGACACAACTTCTCACGTGTTTGACTGAATTTCCTGGGTTTCCCTGGTGAAGGGAAGTGTCTCGAGAATTCCTAAGGGCTACTTCCTGAGGTCAACATATTCTGGAAGTGAGAGTGGGCACCTGCAGACTTACTCAGCTCTGATCCTTCCTCCCCAGGAAGCATGAGCACAAGCCTGCCACACTGGCCCTTAAGCTTTTCTGCTTTCATAAATCGAGTCTAATTTAACCTCATTCCTTCCCTGACCCCAACTCTTGCTCACTTATCGACATGGTCTCTCTCTCCTCTCCTCACTCTACTCCAATTGCTTCAAACCTCAGATCTAACCTGGATTGCGGATGATACTCAAGAGGTGTGAATCACAGGGCAGTATCTACCTCCAAACAAGTTCTCTTGAGAGACTGCAGAAAAATCTCCCTCATTCTCAAACCTGTTTTTCTTCAAGCTTAAGCGCTGTATATAAAGAAAAACCATTTCTCATCTAATTGTGCATATGGACTGGCATGGCTTTGTTTTCTTCCTTTGCAAATATACTAAACCAATTTTAATGACTGATACTGTTTTCCATTATTTTCCATTCAAATATTCAGCTATATTATGTACAAAATAAACTTTCTTTTGCAGTTTTTAAAAACTGAAGTATAAGCAAAACATATTAGTTTCAGGTGTACAAACATATTGATTCAAGAGCTGCACAAAATAAACTTTAAAAGGTAAGCTACACAACCTGATCACATTTATAAGTCACCTTCCTTTTGGGAAGACAGATGCTGAGTTTAAACATCTAATGACTCCTGGTTTCAGAGAATCATGTCTGACCACTGTTTCCCACTCCCTTTATCTTGCATCTGAGTTTCATGAGCATCAAGGAGGCAGGGTAGCAAGAACAGGGGACAGAGGACATGTAATTGAAAGTCCCAGCCCACTACTTGCTGTCCCTGACATACTGGCTCTGTTCCTTGAGCCTCACACTTTCCAAATGCAAAATGAGAGTAAAAATACTTACAGCTCAGAGGGCTGTTTTTGAGGACCAGTAAGATTAAAACCCAGCAAAGTCTTCTGTAGACCGCAAGGCATGTTCTGGTGCAGTATTTCCAACCATGATTACTCCCGCAGGCCCATGGTGTTGGCGGGAAGAGTGCTCCTCCGTCCCTCAAGAGTGCCCCCTGGGATGGTCACTTTTGTTCCTCCCGAGTCTTGGCATTCTAGCAGCACCCTGGTCTCAGAGCAGTGCATTCCTCTTACAAAACTCTCCCCCCACCTCCGTGGTATTCCTGATCCCAGTAACATATATTTCCTTACCTCCTTCTAGTAAGGCCACCCTCCTACTTCCTACAGGTTTTTCTGGTTTCCTGTCTCTGGGGTCCATCCACTCTCTTTCCTTGCCCCGGAAAGCCTCAACCTAAAAGCAACATTCCAGGCCTGCTTCAGGGAGTTCTGCAGACTTGACCCATCAATCAGTGTCTTGCAACCTGTAAACTCCAAGAGCACTTCACTCTGACCAGGTGCACACTTTCTAGACTTTGTTGGGTTCTAATCTGTTGTCCTTACCCTGCAAATCAAGGACAGGAACTGTCTCTTTCTCTATGGCTTAATGCTGGGCTGATAAATGTCTTACAGCTTGGTCTATCCATTTCATTCCTGTAGGCATACCTGCAACCCAAACTTTCCAGACCCAGAATGGGGGTTAGCAAGTGAGAGGGGGAATCTCAAGAGTGTGCCCCCATCACGGCTGGGGAGCGATTAGGAATTTTTGTGTAAAAGGAACCTGAGGAGAAAAAGTCAGAACATCAAGGAAGGTGAGCACCAGGTAAAAGTCGGCAGCCTTGGGCCCTGCCACTAACTCCCACACGATTTGGGATGATTAGCCTTTTCCCTAAACTCTGTTCTCTCATCCATGCCATCCAGAGGTGAGATTAGCTGCTCTTCTGTCCAAGAACCCTTCTAACTTTAAAAGTCCATGATTCTGGGTCACAGACCTTTCCCCACCCCCTTAGTTTTCTCCTGACCTAGCCCAACATCCTTCATTCCCCTGGCAAGGCTCCTTCTCCGCGGGTCAGGAATCCAACACAATCAACATTTACAGAGGATCCATGATGTACAAAGCGCTGTGAGGAACATAAAAATCGATGTGACCATGTCACCTCCAAAGAGAAGCTAAAAAGATGGCGGAAATGTGCCGAAGTGACACAAGCCACAACTCACAGCAGCAGAATGGGATGGTCAGAGGACACCAGCTGATATGAGCACAGACAGAAGGGAGGCTAGTTCCATGGGATGGGGGTACCCACTGGGGCCAGAGGGGGTGGGGAGGGGCCACCACAGCTCAATCGGGAAGCAGCAGCTCTGCTCCCTGCCCCGCCCCCACGCCCCGCAGCTGACCGTGTCACAGGGGACAGTGCCCTCTGCCTTGCCGGGCCCACCTTCAGTTCCTCAGGAAAGTGCTTCTCTCCGGGCAACTTCCCCGCATCTGGCACGGCTGTCAGGAACAGGAACTCCTGTTTGGCGCTGTATGCTAGGAGACAGAGAGGTTAAAGCGTCTCCTCATGGAGGAACAGACACACAGATCAGCGGGACAGAACAGAGGCCCCAGAAATAAGCCCACACAAATATGCCAGACAGACATTTGACAAAGGTGCCAAATCAGTTCAGTGGAGGACAGTCTTTTCAACAAATGGTGCTCTAACAACTAGACATCTATAGAGAAAAAGAAAAAAGGAACCTTTACCTGACCTCACATTTTATTCAAGAACAAACTCAAAATGGATCGGCACTTCAATGTAATAAAACTTTAAAAAACATAGGAGAAAACCTTTGGAAAATATTTCCTTGTTTTCCTGACTAATCAAAATTTAAAACTTTTTACTCTGCAAAAGACCCTATGAAGAGGATGGAAAGACAAGCTACATGCTGGGGGAAAATATTTGCAAATCAAATATCTGACAAAGGACTAGTACCTAGAATATGTAAAGAATTCTCAAAACTTTACAGGAAAAAGAAAAAAAAAACCAATCCATTTAGAAAATGGGTAAGACATGAACTTACATTTCACCAAAGAGGATCTACAGATGGCAAATAAACACATGAAAAGATATTCAATGTCATTAGTCATCAGGCAAATACAAACGAAAACCACAATGAGATACCACTACACACAAAATAGCTAAAATAAAATATAGTGAAAACTCCAAATGCTAATGAGGACGCAGAGAAACTGAAGAACTTACACGGCTGGTGGGAATGCAAAATGGAATGGCCACTCTAGAAAATGGTTTAGTAGTTTCTTCAAAAACTAAGCATTTAACTACCATATGGACGTAGTAATTGCATTCCTGGGCATTTATCCAAGGAAAATGAAAATTTATATCCACACAAAAACCTATACACAAATGTTTATAGCAACTTCATTTGTAATAGCCCTAAACTGGAAAAAAAACCCAGATGTCCTTCAACAGGTGAATGGATAAACACCACTGGGCCATCCATATGATGGAATACTACTCAGCAATAAAAAGGAACAAAGTATTGATACGCACAGTAATAGCTAGATGAATCTCGAGGAAATTATGTTGAATAAACAAAGCCAAGGCCAAAAGGTCATATACTGTATATAATATTCTTAAAAAAAAATTATGGAGAGAACAGCTTAGTGGTTTCCAAGGGGGGTAGGTAGGGGCCAGGGAGGGGAGGTAGGTGTGGCTATGGGGCACCTGGGTGGCTTAGTCGGTTGGGTGTCTGCCTTCGGCTTGGGTCATGGTCCCAGAGTCCTGGGATCAGGCCCTGTATTGGCTCCCTGCTCAGCAGGAGTCTGCTCCTGCCTCTCCCTCTGCCTCCCTCCTCATGCTGTCTCTCAAATAAACAAATAAATATTAAAAAAAAAAAAAAAAGGCAACCCAGGGCTCCTTGTGGTGATGGAGATGTTCTGCATCTTAACTTTATCAATGTCAATATTGTGATTCCAACTCTGCATTATAGTTCTGGAACATGTTACTATTGGGGTAAACTGAGTAAAGGGTACATAGAAATCTGCATTCTCACAACTGCATATGATTCTACAGTGATCTCAAAATTAAAGGTGTAATTTTAAAAAACCAAGTTAGGGGCGCCTGGGTGCCTTAGTCAGTTAAGTGTCTGACTCTTGGTTTTGGCTCAGGTCATGATCTCAGAGTTGTGAGATGCGCTCATCGCAGAGTCTGCCTGAGATTCTCTTCCTCTGCCCCTCCCCCACTCCTCCCTCTCTCTCTCTCCCGCTCTCTTGCTCAAATAAATAAAATCTAAAACAACCACAACAAAAAACCCAAGTTAGCAGTCAAGTTAGTATTTACACATTAGCTTAAAAATTCATGGGAAGTGAGATGAGACCAGACCAATCTTACAAAATGCTAGTCCAGAGTAATAATTTACAAAAAACTGCTTTGGGAGAAACCCTTGGGTAGAATTTGAAGATAATTTTCAGATCTCTAAGATCAAAGAAACATTTACTTTCAAAATTCTGCAAAGTCTAAAAACATAATTAGAAAAAGTAGATAGCAAAAAAAGCATAAAAATCAGCATAATGAAGCATAAACAAAGGCACATTTATTTCATTTAAAAAACAATCAAAACCTCCTCTTGGATCAAGAATAGCAACAGCACACACACTGGACTGCAGCCTTTCACCTACACAGGTTTGCTACACGCTGCCCGCCCCCCCCTCCCCGCCCCGCCGCCCGGGCCCAGCCGGCATGCTGTTAGTGCGCACCATGGCCTGGTGTCCTCCAAGTACAGACGACACTAATAATCCCATCTCCCCATCTGTTATACACTTTTGAGTTATCGGACTCCAATATAAACCTCTTTGCCACACACCTTTAGTAATGCCACTGAAATCTTTGGTCCAGTCTATGTGTGATTTAAAACGCCATCCTAACCAAAGCTGTGCGCAAGAGCTGTTCTGTACTTGCAACAAGGTCAGAGAGCCCTGTCTACAGTATGAAACAAAGCATCAGTGCCCTTGGCCCCAGAGCTCTTGAATACACTCTGAGGACTCCAAGAGACCACCCCCTGCCCATCCTCCTCCTCTGTAACTGTCACCTTTGAGCACTCACATGCTAACAAGAAAATGCACATTCTATGCTTGTCTGGTCACCTCGTGTTCTGACGGTGTCTTCTAAGATGAGCACTGCAATGCTTAGCTCTGCCCCAGGCTGAATGGGTTTTGCAGAATTCTAAGCTTCCTTAATAACATTTTAGATGGGACAATGTATCCTGAATTCTAAACAGCTGCCTTACCAATGAATTTCTGAAGCAACCTGTTTCCCATATTCAGAAGCACAGAGAACAGGCTTTGGCAGCCATGAAACATCTCATCTTCCAACACGACACACATCAGACAGTCATCCACCAATTTTTATCATTTTTATGATTTTAAACTTCTTGGTATTTGCTTCCCCCCATCCCCTGGGCCCTAATTCAAGTAGCTTCAAGTAAAACTGGTAACACAGTTTACGTTTGGTTTTCTTTTTTTTCTGTTGCTCTGCTGACAACCATTTATTTTCAGCAGATGTTATTACCCCCACTATGATCAAAGCACAGTCTCTTTCCCCACCCAGACCCTTTAGGAGCAAGCCTCCAGCCCCAGGATCAAGGATTCTGAGCCTATAGGTATCAGATCACTTTTGTTACAGGCATCGCTATATTTACAGTGCTTTATAAAACGTCTTTACATTTGCCAAGTGATGTACCACCTTGTTCTTCTAGAAGCGAACACATCCGCGAATCTCCCTGACCACACTGTGCATCAGTCCCCAATGCCAGTCACCTCCCCATCACACGCTAGGCATAAGGCAGGCAAAGACATTCAAGGCATGGGCTCTGCCCTCAAGTAGCTTACAGCCAAGGTGAGGGGCTGAGTGGAGGCAAAAGTTTGGAAGAGGAAGCTGAACTAAGCCGAGATGAAAAATCAGTGTCTACACATACATACCGGATTCACAAGGATGTCGTTTTTCATTTCTATTCTCACCATACTATGCCATCAAATTCCCATCACTGAATGGGCTTTATTTCCCTGTGATACAGTCTAGTTATAACACCTGAACCTGGTTCCACATGACACTGAGGTTTGTTAACCAAGGATGAGTCACTGCTACAAATATCTCTATGGCTTCATTGCTGAGCTGAAGACAGACCATAACACTACTTAAAGAAAAAAAAAAAGGTAAGTGAGGTTTCAAACAGCATTTCAAGACAAATCTCTTCCTGTCAGTGTAAGTGGCAGGGAAATCATTAGGAACAGGTAGGTGAAAAGAAAACACACACGCCCAGCGACAGACTGGAACAGAGCTCTGCTTCCCAGAGGTCAGAGCCGGAAGGAGCAGCCCCACAGACACTGGAGTTACAATCGGCTCCCTGAACGCTGAGACCAACGATCTGCCATCTGCTTTACAGGAAATGGAACTTCATCTTTAGGAGACCGCTGTGTTGTCAGTTACTTCTTTGTGATGACACTTCATACTGGGCTTTTGGTTCAAAAACCAAAACACTGTGAACATGAGTGAAATAAATCTCAGCACCTGAGAAAAATCTCTTCCAGCCACATGTTTACAAACCTCTTTCAGTTTCCTGTACAGCTCCAAGATCCACCAGGGGGGTTTAAATGCATTCCTAGACAAAGGGGGCCCCCTAAGGCTAAGTGACTGTAGCCACCAAACCACAGCCCTAGAGGGGCAGGCAATGCCCTCTCGGACGGCCTCCTCGAAGGCTGTGTGTTTAACTTCTCATGGGTGCTCCATCCCTGCTCTGTCACCCAGATTGGCAAGACACCCTGCATGGGAGCTTGTTTCCTTCATTCAGAACTCAGCCAGTGAACATCCATCTTCGTGATCCCAACCAAGAACTTAGGGACAATTAGATACTTTCTGTGTGCTCAAGAAAGGCTGGGTTACATTTGAGCCTGACAATAAAGGGTTCTCACTCTAAGTTTCCTGCACAGTGTGGGACTGACACTGTCCTCACCGGTGGCTCCCACTTCCTGGAGGTAGGAGAGGGGCAGTGGGGCCAAGCGTGCTCTGAGGTTCCCACCAGAAGTTGTCTGCACCACTGTGCTCCCATTCACTAACCACAGCAACCACACCAAACATCCAAGAGTGTAAGAGCTATTTGGTGAGCAGCACCTAAGACGACCACAGATCTTTCCGCCAGGTTTAAAATCGTAAAGCTTTTCATCTTTCCCTGTAGGTTTCATCCTCTATCCCTTTTAACTGTTTGCTCCACACTTCACAAAACCCTCTAGAGCTTCTACACTTCCCCAAAAGTGTTCAGCTTAAAACTTGCCACAACCTAGCAGAATGACACGTTGCTTATCAGATACCACTGAGGAATGCCATGCTCTTCAGAGGCTATTCTGCCAGAGAACACTACAATTCAAAGGGCACACATCTCAATTATTTTTGGTGGAAGTCTTGTAAAATACATTAGCTATACTCCTAGTTTTTGAAAGAAAGTAAACCATTAACCATTTAACCTCATGACTTGCCTTTGAAGTGCCTTCCTTACCAGGAGGTGACATTTAAGGGAAGCATGAGTAAAACGTGTGGACTTGTTGTAACAACAGATTCATATTCTCAGCAGCTGCAGCTCTTTCTATGTTTCTGGTTCTCTAGAGGTGCGCTCCTAGAGATTCTAACTCACTTGGTCTCTGGTCGGGCCAGCAGAGAAAGGTTTACAAAGTCCCACAGATAGTTCTAGAGTGCCACAGGGTGAGAACCACTGCTCTTACTCTTGAGGAGGGACCTCCATCAGAGGTAAGTGGAACTGGACTGGAGCAGCTGGAGAAACAGCTAAATGGTCAAGCGGAAATCACAGACTCCAACGACCCCCTAGATTCGGTGCCTGCTGTCCTGACAGAGGTCCCAGTGCCTGGTGGGAGCCAGGTGGGAGCCATGATTGTCTGTGATTACCCACAGTGCTCTGTGATGCTCCTGCAGTTAATGCCGCCATCCCGAGGCTGTAAGAACCCCTCAGGTCCTCATAAGAGCTCCTGGAAGGTGGGGGTGGTACCTGTAATGACGGCCTGTTGGGCCCGAGCATGGAGGAGCTGAGTTACTGAGTGGAAACCCTGGAGCTGAGAACTAGCTCTTGGGGTTCATTTCAGGGCCTCCCTCTTTGGCCTGCACATCTGCCTTCCAGCCTTGTTGTTCCTCTACAGACAGCATGGAGGAGGGAGAGAGAATGAACGGAGCATTCGGCCCCCAGGGTGGGGTGCTGCACAGCCTGACAGCAGGGAGTATCTGGGCTGCAGTGGAGCCCAGAGCCTGCTGGCCACTCACAGGGCACCGTTCATGCAGCTGCTGGGAGAAAGTGGGGAAAACTCCTGGAACGGATGGACACTCTCCTGATCCCCCCTTCCTAAGGGCCGCTGCCTGCAGGAGAATGTGTGAAGGGTTGTACAGAGTTAAGATGCTGTGCACACCCACATTCACAAGCATCCTATTAGGCAGACGTCGTCAGGCCAACCTGAAGCTGCTCATGAGCCTTTTCAATATCTCCCGTTTGTCTTGCCTCACTTTGCCATGGAAGGAGTTGCCTCAGGGTTCCAGGTGCACCTCCTTACATACGCCAGCAACCTCACAGATCAGAGACCCTCACTGTACTCAGGTCAATCTTGGAGCTGTCAGAGCATGTCTCTCTTGCAGGAAAAAAACCACTAACGCGTAGGTAAGCAAAGGTCAAGGGCATAAACTAAAATAAGTTCTTCTGAATCTGGGTTTGGTGCTCTTTGTACATCTTCATCTGAACACCTACATCATCAAGTCAAGGGGAGTTACCTCAAAGACTACCAGACACAATATTTAAATCACCTTCCTCCCGGTGAACCGAAGGTGACTTTCAAACGCACGGCTAACAGCATGCAGCACCAACTAGAACACAGGGATGCTGGTCAATCATGGCAGCGTCTCATGATGACACCAAGCAGGGCAAAATCCCAAGCCTGGAGCCTAGGAGATGACCTAGCAAATAGTATTGCTGGTAAGAGGCCACCAAAGAAGCCCACAGAGAAAGCACGCTCCACCCGCCCCCAAGGGAGATGCAGGGAAGACACCTTTGTCCTTTCCCACCTCCCCTTCTGCACCTCTGTAACATGAAGGAATTGGACGCCATAACCTTCGAGGTTAATGTTCCTTCGAATGTGTGACAAAGGTCATCCGTGCATATACCCAGAAACAATACCACAGCATTGTCTGGATTAGCTGAAATCCATTCCACAAGGAAGCATACCTACCATCGGGGTCTTTAAAGGTCAACGTGATAAATTTGCTAGCCACCATGAACATGAAAATCACCCAAAAGCATGCGGCCAACAGAAGCCACTGGTGGTGCATGTTGTCAAATGTCAGCCATTCAGTAATTCTTCCTGGAAAACAAAAGTGAGATGCCCCTGGCACTTATAAATACATCAATTAAACATAAAGTAATAAAAAGAACAGGTGGTTTTAGTTAACAGCAACAATATGAATATTTGAAAAAAATTTTCTATTGATACAGGGGTTTGTTGACTTAGTACTTAAATTTTATTCTTAATTAATAATATGAAGTTGTCAATCTGGTAATTCAAACAGATTTAAAACACTCTAATGGAGAGGAGACATTTCTGTTTGTTTTGGGAATACACGATAAGATTTTGCTTTTGTAGATTTGCCTCATAACTCCTTTCTGGCCCAAGCGAACATCAAAACATACTCCTGGTACCCAGCAATAGCCAGTGCCTGGAAGCAGGAGGGCAGAAGGAGTCCGCCAAGGGTCAGACCTTGGCTGTGGTAATTTGTGGAGGGCAGAAGCCATATTGAGGCAATTACAAGCAGGCCTTGCGTAAAATCCTGACATGCTGACAAGATAGATGTAGCCACACCTACAGAATCTCTAAAACAGGACAAATGAACACCAGGGCTTCTCTGTCTCCATTCACTTGCCTGCAAGAGTCTGCGCAGAACCTTGGGGGTGGGTGTTTTTCATGCTGTCACTGCCCGGAGTGATGCAGGGCATGTCAGTCCTCAGCAGGTCATGCTGCAGGGGACACATAAAGAGCCAGGAAGTCACAGTCAGTTCTTGGCAAGTGAGACAAAAAAAGAGTGTGTTTCATTTCACCTTTAACAAAGTGCTTCTTCAAGCCAAACCAAACCACTTAAAGAGGCCATGCTGGGCTGGGTTGGTTTCCACTAGCTGACTGAGGCCATCCATCACTCCTGGGCAGCAGGGAGAACTGGTCCCCTCAACGAGGTGCTGATGACATATGATTTCAGACAGCTTCTGAATGCTGGATGGGACAGAGCTCAGCGGGGACCCAGGTAATCAACTTTCCTCCTTGTCTCAACAACAATTACCTCCTAGAATCTCAATGGAACCAGGCATCTGAAACCTGAATTCCCTCCACCAAGTGGTTATCCAGCCTATACTTAAATCTATCCTTTAATGGGGAGATGCAGCCTGTGCATTTACTGGGTGGTTTGGGAACTACCCTCGGTCACCTCATGTGCTCACCCATTAGACCCAGTGTGTTTCCTGGGGTCTTCAAACAGGGTTGCCAGATTAACTAAATAAAAATGTAGGACACCCAGTTATATTTGAATTTCAGATAAACAATACAGTAGTCTCCCTTATCCACTGGGGATCCTTTCCAAGACTCCCAGTAGGTGCCTGAAACCACAGATAGTACCGAACCCTGTAGACTGTGCTTTTTCCTATACATACTATGGGAAAGTTTAATTTATAAATTAGGCACAGTAAGAGATTAACAATGATAACTAATAATAAAATAGAACCATTGTAACAACATACCATAACAAAAGTTATGTAAATGTGGACTCTCTCTCTTATTGTGCTGTACTTACCCTTCCTGTGATGATGTGAGATGGGAAACTGCTTATGAGATGAGCTGCAGGGAGGGCAATGACATGGGCACAGTGGCATAGCATTAGGCTACTACCAACCTTCTGACCATTCGTCAGAAGGAGGATCATCTGCTTCCGGACCGCGGCTGACCGCGGGTAACTGAAACTATGGAGAGTGAAATCGCAGATAAGGGGGGACTACTGTGAATGATGTCTTAGTAGAAGTATGTCCCAAATATTATAAGGCACATACTTACACTTTAAAGAGTGATTTGTTGTTTCTGAGTTTCAAATGTCACTGGGAGTCCTGTATTCTCTCTGGCCGCACTGCCCAACACGGGGCATACGCACTCCTCTCGAGCTGCCTGAAGCTGGCCTGAGTTGAGTCTTCCTTTCTCCCTCAGTCCTGCTCGTCTGAGGCAGCACGGCACAAAGGAGAGCACCGAGACGGCCCCACCACTCACCAGCTCTGTGACTCAGCACGTCACTTAACCTCCCTAAACCTTGATTTCCCAACACTGAGACAAGGCCCTCCTCCTTCCAGGGTGGTTTCGAGGATTAAAGGGCCTGTAGCCGTGACCCTATAAACATAAACCGACCCTCTCTGACTTTCCAGTTTGATCTGCAAATAGCCTTCTAAGTCTAGTGGCCAGAAATGAATGCGACAGCATGGTCTGCCCCAAGAAGAGGGGAAACGAAAGGCAGACTCATCCCAGGGGGCTCAAGTTCCTAATTCTTGTCTTCCAGAGACAAGTGAGGCAAGACTGTGCCTGGCAGCATAGGGATACTGAGAGACAGTGATACTCAGAGGGGGTCCATCCCCATGGGTCACAGTGGGAGCACTCCACTGAGAAACCCCAACTGCAGGCCTTTTCTAGCAGAAGGGCAGAAGGGCAGAGGTACCAGTGTGGGCAGGGGAGGGAGTAAAGAGAAAGGAGACAAGTACCAGGCAGGAGGTACGCAGCCAGAAGAGAGGGGTATTTGTTCCTTTGGACCAGTTTTCAGGAAGCCTTAGAGGCTGAGGAACACTCTGGGTGCTGAGTGGCCTGGGTCTTGCAACCCGTGCTTTGCTAAGAGAAGTGCTGTGGACAAGCGAATACGGATGAGGGGAGCCACCTGAGGCTGCCTCCCTCACACATGCTTATTCTGCAGAGCCAGAAAACCTCTCGGCGCTGCTTGCTCACGGTGCCCTGCTCTGCTCAGACCTAGGCTTCCAGCCCCTAAGCACCCTCCTGGGCATCAAGGTGGCACTTGGGAGGGTTTTATGGCTTAAGAATCTAATCTTTACAGTGGGAACTAGTCTTCTGAAGGGATCTAATTTGAGTGTGCCCACTGAGCTCACCTCTACATAAAAGTAGGGAGATGATGAATAAACAGCCTTAACATGAAAATGAAGGGTTGTATCATCTGCTCTTCAGGAAGCCAAGTGGCTCAGGGATAGGATTTCTGCATCTGGGCTCGTTGAGATGTGAGAGCTGCATTATCCTGAGGCCATGCCTGCCTTCCTAAGGCTTGGATTTTAATTCCAAGCCAGGAATGCTTTACTTTTTCACCCAGGCCTGGGGTCAGGGGGTGGGGGTCTAATTCTCTTCTCCCAGAAAATCTTCCCAATTTTCACATCTGTAAGGATAAAACCACCACTGCATACCTACCAGTGTGTTGTGAGGTCCCCGTGAGACAGAGCCTGCCAAAGTACCTCCTCTACAACTTACAATCCACCAGCCAATGTCTTCTTTCCGATGGGGAATTTTACTTCAAACACGTTCAACTTGGAAGTGACTTCAATTAAACCCCTATTGAACTAGGACATCTAGAGTGCCCCTTCCTGCTCGGAGCCTGGCCGCTGCACTAAGTCGCGAGAAGGGAGGTCTGCAAGGCCCCTACCTCCCTCTCATCCCCGTCACAGCCCACCTGGACTGGGCAGGGACAGCCCAAGACACCTGGGGACCCTGATGAGGGCTGCAGATGTGGAAAGGTTCATGTGCGTAAGCCCTAGGCCCTGCTAAAAATGTTCTCTCGAGGAGTATAAAGTCACAGACCTCACCAGTGTCTTGGGTAGAGCCGCCCAGACTAGACTGAGGTCTGACAATGACCCTGTGCCCTGCTGCAGGTCCCTTTGCGGCCACAGAGCCTAAGAGAGGTCACTGTGAAAGGCAGCTCGGGAGGGAGCGCTCTCTGCCGGCCATTGGGCTTCTGTAAATGGGAGGTAAGCAGAGCTGGCTTCCCTCCCATGCACAGCAGAGGAAGAGTCAGCTCTCCCTGATGCCCACTCTGTTGGAAACCCCCAAAGCCTCTGTCCATCACCCCACCTAGTTTCATATCCTGCACTGCAACTACCACAGCCTGTTTTCACTCATTCACCATCTGCCCCCCTAGTAGAATGTAAGTGCCCTCGAGTACACCAAGGACTAGAATAGTGCCCGGCATTCAGTAAGACAACAACCATTATTTGCTGAATGCCTCCATCCACCTAGAAACTTATTAGGAAAACTCAGGAGAGATGAAAGGTACTTCTGAAGGTACCTGTCCCAACCTTCTACCCAAGAGTTCCCAAACTCTTTACAGGATGAGGCCCCCAATTTCAACAACCTCAAAATATTTCTCCAGTATCCACATGAGAGTAGTTATGTATTTGATACCTATTACCTGAGACTAGAAAACAATTAAAAGTTACTAGGACTTCAGTATTACTTGAAAATAAAATTATATTTTATAAATTACAGCACTTAACACGCATTTGAACAGATATACAACTTAAATATACTGACTCAGGGGGGTGGTTAAGAAATCTCACTGGAGTCCAAAAATTTTTTTTAAATTTTAAATAAAACTCTGTGCTGAAGGGCAAGCCAATTACAGAGATCCAAAATGTCAATTTATATCTGTAAACAAAAAGGGCAAGTTGCAAAATTGAATGTATGATCCTCTCTGTAAAAAAGTTATATATGTGAATGTACGTGATCATACATATATCCAAACACATACATGCATGTAATGCACAGACTACAATCTTGAGATGATGAAAGCAGTTATTTTTTGCTTTGTACACTTACATATTAAAAAAACTTTTGCAAGTTTTTTTATAGTAAAAACTAATTTTATACCATTTTATAGTAAAAACTAATAAAATATAAAAGATGCCACTTACTTACATGCCCCCTGGTGGTATTTATTTCTGTTTATTTTTTCTACCTGACCACTACTGATTGCAGTTTCCTTACCACTTGGCAAAGTGTGGGAAAGGATGGTAAATACTTTTCTAGCCGGGAAAAAATGGTTAAGTGACAAAATCAACATGTATCTGAATATTTAATAAATACACCTCTGTCTTCATTTGTTTTAGTTTTTTTTTTAAGATTTTATTTATTTGAGAGAGAGAGAGAGAGAGAGCGGGAGAGGACGTGCGGGGTGAGGGGCGGAGGGAGAAGCAGACTCCCCGCCGAGCAGGGAACCCGATGTGGGGCTTGATCCCCAGGATCATGACCTGAGCTGAAGGCAGATGCTTAACCGACTGAGCCACCCAGGCGCCCCTGTCTACATTAGTTTTTATTTAGCTTTTAAAAATGATTTAATATTTAAAACAAAGTGCAGAGACTAATATAAGAAAGATTCTTGGCTCTAATAGTTTTGCTGTACTTACTTGAGTGTTTTTAAAGGAAAGGAAGTGTTAGAAAAATAAGGCTGGAGCCCCTCTCTGCCCCCACCTGGCTCTAATGGCCCTGCACCCCAGACTTATTCCTCCATCAGGGAGGAGTCTTCTGACAGAAGTGGCAGCAGCGGTTTGGAAGGCGGTCTTCCCTGCACAGAGGAAGGCAGGGCCAGCTGCAGAAGAAGGTGGGAAAGCATGTTCACCCAGGGCCTGAAAGGAAACAGTGCATTACATATGGGTGCTTTCTAGGGAGGCCCCTGCTGGGCAGGGAAAGCCTGGGGTGGAGAGATGCACTATTTTTAAGCGCCTACCTTTTTTTCCTCGTGGTCTGTAGTGAAGAAATTCACAAATTACACACAGACTTAGGAGAAAAAAGCTGTTGAGGTGAAAATTTAGATAAACCAGGACTTGTTCTCTGAGTCGTGCTATGTGTGCCAACCAGAACCAGTAAGACTAAAGCTTGGTCCCTCTCAAGTACCCCTCCCCTCAGGCCCAGTATCTCTACAGTTCATAACATATGACACACAAACACAAGTAGATGTATATCAGCATATACTTTTAAGGACACAAAAACCTAAAAATAATTATTTGCCAACTTCATCACGAAAAGGTATATTCATCCATCCAACAAAATAGGTGCCAGGGATACGACCCTGAGTCCCAAACCAAACACATATGCACAGTTTATGTCCTCATAGAGCTTGCCATCTAACCCACATGCATCAAAGAGTCTATCCCAGAAGTGGTGTGAGGTGGAGACAAGGCTCTATGAGAGGAAAATACAAAAGGACAGAACCTGGGTGGAGAGGTCAGGGACAGCAGTTATGTAAGGAGGTCCCCGGGGCCAGGGAACCAGCAGGGAATGGAGGCCCCGGGGGTTAGGCAGGAGAAGTCAGGGGCCCTTGAGTAACTAAAGGAAGCCCCAGTGGCTGGAGTTTCCAGATCAACGTTAGAGATGAGCAAAAGCAGCTATGGTCAGAGAACACTGCATCTTATAGAGCATTTATGGAATTTAGCTTCACCTTGTCAGCAATGGAAAGCCACTAAAGAGAGTTTTCCATGAGAAGAGAGGTAGCAGTGTCATGATTTGATTTAAATTTTGAAGCTATTCTTCCGACAGCACAGTCAAAGATGTAAAGCACTATCCACTTGGCAATTCCCCAGCCTCGACATCATTTCCACAAGTGCAGCAGGAATGTTCTAACACAACTAAGTGTTCTGCATCACCACCTAGACCTACCCTCCTAGATGATGACGACCACCACCGCCACCATAATCATCATCTCCATTAAGGAGATCTAAAAACCAGCACATAAATGCGTAAGATCCACAATATCTGACAGGTTGGGTTTTCACGAAAACTGAAGATGAGGGGTTCCAGTTAGCCATAGCATAGCATGCTTCTGCTTTGGAAGTTCATGCACTCTGAATCTAGGTATGCACCTAATGATGGCTGACTTTACGTTTAGGGCGGTGCTTCCACCCCTGGGTGTACATTAGAATCACCTGGGGCGCTTTTAAAAAATACAGCAATGCCCTGGGCCCCAAGAACACTGAACCCAAGACAACACATATCGCTGGAGATGGATCCAGGGCTTGCTCTAAAAGCTCTGCACAGGATTCTCATGAGCAGCCAGGGCTAAGAACTGTTGGTCCAAGCCCCCAGCCCTTTAAAATGCAGATTCTAGGCATGCTGACATAGTAGCCATTCTCCTACCACCTCCTTCCATTAAAGAATGAAAACTAGCAGCAAAAAACTGTCAATGAGCATCCACTGATGCTTTGAAAAATCAGCTTAAAGAGGTTTAATTAGAATCAAAGACCTCCAGCATTGCTCCCACTTACTCTTCTTTCCAGCCTTCCTACCTATAGGTAATTAGACTCTGTAGAATTAGGATTTGGTCTGACCTTGGAAAAATTACAGTAATTTGCCCTATTTGTTTAAACAAAATGAAAGGCATTCCAAATTCCCTTAGGCCCAGGTCCTCTAAGCCCACCCCACTATCTGCACTGTTTCCCTGAATATACCAATTCTCCACGGGGTTTGCCTCCTGTACAAGGATGACACCCTCAAGGCTCACGACTTCTGTGTGCAAAGAGACTGGGGCCTGAAATCAACAGTCCTTCCTCCATGGCTCTGCCAAGGGCCACTGCTCTCTCCCTGTAGCCCGGTGACAAATGGCCTTTAAAAAGCCTGACATTTTCTGTAATTAACTCTCCTTTGTTCAAGGAGCCAAGGCAACTTCCCAAGTTGCCTCTTGCAGCTAATGGTGGCAAATCTGAGTGTGCCCCAGGCCCCCGGTGGTCACGGTATGCTGCCCTGAAGTGAGCCCCTGGGCCCCCAGGAGTCAGCATACTCATTTTCAGAGCTTTCCTATTTCCAGTCATTAAAGGAGATTTTCACTTGCAGATGTCAGGTTCTGAAACCAAGCCAGAGTTGAACTCTTAGAAAACCCACAAATCAGAACTGGTGGTTAAGGTGACTTCCCTTCTTATGGGGAAAGCAGGGTTAGGAAAGCAAAAACACAGCTGAATCTACCAGAAACCTCAGTCTTTTTTATTTTTTTTTTCCTCTAAACTAAAAGAAAGACAGCACACATTTTACATGTTTGTAATGACTAACAATGGGTTTGGTATTATTACCATCTTCTGGTACAAATTCTCTCTCCCCTGCGTTTTCAGAAAGATGCTCGTAAATCCATTTTGGTCAGCTGCCAATAATATTCCTGCCAGTGGCTTTTCCCTGTGTTTAAGCTGTCCTCCAAAAGCACAAAACCTTTCTGGGTTTGTGTGGAAGAGCTTGACTTCCACCTGCCTTGTTCTACTTTTGCTATGCATACTGACTTATTAAAGGTTCTGAAAAGTCCTGTGGTAAATAAGCCCCTTTAACTCTGTTTAAATAGCTTTTTTCCAAATGTCTTTCATTCATTCAGCAATACTGACCAAGTGCCCACTTTGAGCCAGGACAAATAGAGCTATTAATATATATGATAATACCAAGTGTGAAGGGCCACGGTTAATAACAAAGAAGGGTAAGGGGAATCTTGAGAAGAAACAGAACAGAGTGAGGGAAATCATGCAGCACCTGAGCCAACAGCTCAGGCGTCCCAGTGTCCCAAAAGCAGTGTCCCAAAAGGTGTCGGTGTCCCAGTGTCCCAAAAGCAGCAAGAAGACAGTGTCCCTCATGCTGAGTGAGCTAGAGGTCTAGGAAGTAGCCCAGATAAAGAATCCTTTCAAGGGTCCTTTATGGAGCTGGAAACTCCTGGATCCCCCACCCCCATCACATACATACCCCAGAGAAAGGACATGTCCAGTGTTCAGTTTTTAACATTCATTCAAAACATAGCCAGGCACTAAAGGAAACTTCACAAAAAAAAGACTGGTAATGCACAAGGAGCTGGTAGCCCTGGGGGGGATTAAGAGGAAGAAGGGAAACTCTGTAGCTAAGGGCTGGAGCAACCGGAGACATTCTACAATCAAACCTTCCATATCTTTGGATTTTGAACTAAAATGTTATCACCTAATCAGTAAAATTACTAAGTTACAACGTAATAAAATATTGCACACAAATTTATAATATATATAAAGTGCCATGACAGTCACGGTGATTTTTAAATTCACAGGGTTTCTCTCAATCTAAGTTCAGAAACGTCCTTTGTCTACTTGGTCATAATCATTACAATTTGCTGTCTTAGAATGACTGATCATCCTTAGTTACCAGCATGAAAACACACTCCTTACTCTGTCCAACTGAAGAATGTATCTGAGGTTAAGACAGATTCTCATGGGGGCGCCTGGGTGGCTCAGTCGGTTGAGCATTTGCTTTCAGCTCAGGTCATGATCTCAGGATCCTGGGCTCAAGCCCCATATCAGGATCCCTGCTCAGCGGGGAGTCTCCTTGTCCCTCTCCTTCTACCCCTCTCCCCAACTTGTGTTCTCTCTTTCTGCTCTCTCTCTCAAATGAATAAATAAAATCTTAAAAAAAAAAACCAGATTCTCACTAGTAACAATAATGAACAGCAAACACCTGCCTAGGGTTATCTACATGTCAGGCACTGCTCTTAGCAAACCAAACTCACCTAATCCCCAGCCTGGGAGGGTTCTTCTACCATTATATTTAAGAAAACATCTCTAAGTATAAGTGTACACACTCCTATTTAAGAGTTTTAAATTTCATTAAATCTCCATACGAGCAAGAGAAGAGACAATGAGATTAGTAAATGACATGAATCTCAAGTAACTAGTGAGCTCACACTCTCCTTCACATACCTTCTGAGGCCTGGGATCCACACTTGCTTGCAGCAGTATTTGCTTTGCCTGAGATTCTTGGTTCCTCCTATCACTGTACAGGATAATTAAAAAAACAATAAGCACCATTAGAAGTGACAAAATCGACTTATTTAGTACAAATTGGTTTATACTTGGGAAATAGTTAACCACTTTCATTATTCAAGTACATTTTGCACAACAGGTCTCTTACAGAGGTGGGTATATTTGGAATTCCTGGCAAATGAATAAGTATTCTAAATGTGCCAAAAAAGGTAGCTGTTTAAAAGACTGTTCCCTGTAACTTCAAAGGAAAAATGAAGTTTTGTAGCAAAAAGAATCAAATCCTATTATACCTATTTTATATGTTTGACATTGGGTAAAGGATTCCTGCAGAGGATGATGAAATGATGAAATCTTCCAATGCAAGATCTTCTCTGGATTTTGCATTTCTTTAGGCTTTAACACCCTGGCAAATTCTAGCCAAATGACACATCATGAATGAATAACTGGAAACAAGCCGAACTCGTGGAATTAGAGAGATTACAGATTTAATAGTGTTGGCTGGCAAAATAAACATACAACTCATTTAACACATAATATAGCCCAAACTGCCTGGGATGCATATAGCACACTCTAGCTGTGTTTCCTTTTACTCTGAAGAGCTCAACGTTAAAACTAAAAGCAATTTGATGTTATACAGATGGAAAGATTAAGCTTTATGTACTCACATCCAGATTCTTCCAGACCTGTATCAGAAGAAAACAGACTTCGTTTCTGCAATCTTGAAGGTCCTGAATCCACCTCTCTCCCATTTCTATTTCTGGCTCTCTCCCACCTTTTTATTGTCTAACCTCAAGCATTTGAACATTGATCTGACTATACCTGCAAATTGCCTGGGATATTTCCTGATTCTTTCCCTCCTTTGTTCAGTTTTGCAAACACTCCAGTTTTCATTTTGGGAAAGGAAAGAATTTTTCTCTCAGGTATTTCGTTGAGATTCTATTCTTCAGGGTGAAAAGCAAAGGAAAGATTTTTCTTTCCATCTTGAAATTCCAATTTTGAGCCAAGATGGACTCATCATTACGATGGTAGAAAAGGGAGACTATTTTCTCTCTTTCTGTCTTTTCTTTTTCACCCTGTCACTGAAAATTTCAGTGTGAATAGGTACTGGAGATCAGCAAGCCGGTCGGACCCAAGCTGAGCTGCCTAATTTTAAGACTGTCTGAGACATTTCTCACCCTGGCAGTTAAAACTGACCAATACCCAACTCTTTACAGCCCAAAGGCCCAGACTCTGGGTGTTTCAGAGAAAAAAAGCCCTTTATGAGTCCTCCCCCTTAGCTAACCAGACAGAACCTGGCTGCACTGCTTTCTATTCACTGACTGGCCCTTTCCTGCCTTTAGAGACTTGGAAAACAAAAACGACAGCTTTTGGAAAACCTGGTTCATCTTCCCAGCCAGAAGTGCAGAAATTTATACTTCAAGCTCCAACTTCTGACCGGCCTCTCCACTGTCAAAATCAGGGCTGAGCGCACTCTGCAGCCTATCAGGCAGGAAACATGCATTTCCAACCATCCTTTCCCCTCTCACCCACCAAAGATATACTTAACTGTGCACTTAGGAAAGGGTGCACATGTTCCTTCTTCCCTGCCCTCTCTCTCTGCATGTTCCCTGCACCCAAGTTGGAACATTTTCTTTCTCTTTGCACCCAATCACAAATGCAAATTCTCAGCCAAAGATGAAAGAAGTAAATTATAGATCACCAAGTATCAATCATTCCACTGGTCACACCATCCCGCAGCAAGGACGCCGCCTTATTGCATAATTAACGTGATGGAGGTTCTTCTCATTAATCCCACCAACTAGAGAGGTCCTCAAGTCACCAAAACACCCTAGGATGGTGCTCACAAAGAAACACCGGTTCGCCCCGTCTTCCCATCCACCCGGGATGGGGGTGGGGGTCGGGGCCCCGGGGTCTACGAAACCCACACCCGCCGGTCCCAGAGCTCACCCACTGTGCAGCCGGAGCTCGCCGGGGTCCTCGGGCCCTTCCGAGCCGCTGGCGACTAAGCTCAGCCTCGCGGGCCTGGGGGCGAAGCGCGCGGAGTCCCCGCGTGCCGGGAGCGCGGGAGGCCCGCCCCGCCCGGAGGCCTCGGCGCCGCCACCGGCGGCCTCCGCGCCGCGGCCCGCCCGGCCCGGAATGTGGCGGCGGCGCGCCGGAAGAAGAAAGCCGGGCGCGCGAGGCCCTCTCCGGGGGGCGAGCCCGCCGCCGCCCCACGCGGCCCCCGCCCGTCCCCGCGCGCCGCCTGGCCGGCTGTGCGCGCACCCGCTGCCGTCCCGCGCGCGGGGCGGTGCGGGGCGGTGCGGGGCGGTGCGGGGCGGCGCGGGGCGGCGCGGGGCGGCGCGGGGCGGCGCGGGGCGGGGCGGCGCGGGGCGGCGCGGCGCGGCGCGGCGCGGGGCGGGGCGGCGCGGGGCGGGGCGGGGCGGGGCGGGGCGGCCGAGGGGCCCCAGGACCTGGTCTACCCCGGCGCGTCGCCGCGGTCTGATCCGGCGCGCAGACTTTGCGCCTCCCGTCTCTTCCCCCCGCCCCCCCCCCTCCCCCCGGGAAAGAAACTCCATCCCAGGAAATTACAGAGACTTGCGGCCGAACCAGATCCCGCCAGCTCTCCATCCAGAAAACAGGTATGATGTTTGAGAAGGGGGAAAGAAAAAAACGCCCAAACTTGGAAAAAAATGAAGAAAAAAAAATCCAAACTTGGAAAAAGGCAAAACCGGTTGAGTTTGGGGTACCGCCCAGCATTTTCTGATCACCCTTCCTAGTAAAAGCAGGACCTTCTGTTCTTTGCAGAGCCCTCTCGGCTGACAGTCTGGGGGATGTAACTTTGTTGTCTTAGGTGTAGCTGATTAATGCACAACTGATGGAAGCCACAACAGTTTACTGCCCTATAGCCCTGTGCCTTCTTAACCTGCAGAAGTGAGTAAGACGTTGGGGTTTTAGAGCCTGGTAGAGAAGTCAGTCCCAAAGCTGTTGGGGAGTTTATTACCCTGGAAAAGGTAAACTAGTTTTGTTTTGATCTAACCTACATGCTTGTTAAGTACCTAGCTGTATCTGTATCTCTTTAGCAAACAAAGTAATATAGATACGTGTGCACACACATGCATACACATGCACACATAAAACTTAAGCTTTCAAGGAACCAGGGGTTTTTGTTTTGTTTTGTTTGTTTTTTGTTTTTTGGGTTTTTTGTTTGTTTGTTTTTGCTTACCCTGTTGGTTCCCTTAAGGAGTTAAACATAATATGGATGGGGCTGGCCATTTCAGAATTTCACTTTTAACATGATTACTAACCCTTGTGGCTTCAAGATGGCAAGGTGGTTTACTTGGTCTTTTGGTCACTCATCCTGATATTTATTAAGCCCTTTCTTTGGGCACTATGGTTGACATGAGACCATCTCCTTTGTCCTTGAGGATTTGAATGGATACACAGACACGGGAGCAACACAATTAGTAAATTTGGACCTCAGATGAGACATAGAACATAATGCAGGGTTGAAGGGTCCAAGCTCTGGGAATTAGGCCTTGCAGGTTCAAATCTTTACTGCACCACATACAGCTTGTGACCCTGTCAAATTCTTTTATTGTTCTGTGCCCCATTTTCTTCATCTTTAAAATGAGGATATGGTATTAGAGAATATTGGAGATAATGCATTTAAAATGCATAGCACAATTCTCCCCCAGTGGTAAATATTATGATAAACTCCTTTCATTGTTATTATTTATTAATTGCATTCCTAAGTTGCTGTTCAAATATTAAAAAATATAGTTCTTTTTAGGGGCTTACACATTGGTGACTAAAGTGAGTATTTTTCTTTATTTTTTCTTTCTTTTTTTTTTTAAGATTTTATTTATTTGACACAGAGAGAGAGAGCAAGCACAAGCAGGGGGAGCAGCAGGCAGGCTCCCTGCTGAGCAAGGAGCTCAATGCCGGGCTTGATCCCAGGACCCTGGGATCATGACCTGAGCCAAACGCAGCCGCTTAACCAACTGAGCCACCCAGGCGCCCCTAACTGAGTATTCTTCTTAGGGTATTTCCCAAATTATTCTAGTTCTTTTTGTTTCTATAAATGGACTTCAGGAAAGTATTAATGTTTAGTCTTTATAACAGGAGGATAGTTTGAAATGTAGTGGTTCTCAAAGTGTGATCCTTGGACCCCTACGTTTGTAATGTCAAGACTGTTTTCCCAGTAATGCTAGGACATTGGTTATCTTTATTTGTCCTGATGGCACAAAAGTAATGGTGGGTAAAATTGATGACACTTAGCATGAATCTAGGCAGTGGAGTAAAACGGGATTGGTGGGCATTGCGTATGTCACCATGTCACCACCAAAAACTTGCAGTAAAAACAAACCAAAAATGTCACTGAAGAATGTCCTCCATTTAGCAGTCATACCATTTGGAATGGTATGGGAAGTGCACACAAGGCCTCTTGCTGTATACCAAAAGTATGGCCATTGTCTGGAGGCAAAGCTCTTGGGTGATGATTTGTGATGCTTTTTTTTTTCATGGAACAACACCATTTTTACTTGAAAGAAGAAATGACAGACAAACTGTGGTTACACAGACTTGGGTATTTGGCAGACATTTTCTCCAAAATGAATGAAATGAGCCTGTCACTTCAGCAAAACAACTGATGGTATCTTTTGCCAATGATAAAATTCAGGCTTTCAAGTGAAAATTCAAACTTTTGGAAAACCTGTGTCTGCCACTAGGAATTTGACAGCATCCCAATATTTAAAAATTCTTCTGATGAAATCAGTGGTGTTGCTAACAACCTTTTCTTTCATTCTGTTTTTCTTTCTTTCTTGGTATATGCTGATAGATTGTGGCTCAATAAGAAATATATATATATATTTAATATATATTTGGCCTTTTCCCGGGTTCCTGACGCAGAGCTTCTAAAACCTTGGTAATTTCCTGAATGATAGGGGTGAAAGGAGAATCTTTTGTTCTAATAGGTAGCTTTTGTTTCTGGTTCCTGACACAAAGCTGCTAAAACCTTTGGAATTTCCTGGGTGATACGAGCATCTTTTGTTCTAATGAGGCAACTCTAGCTAGCTTCAGATGGAGACGGGTCACTGCAAAGACCAAACTTTGATTAGAAGCCTAGGACTTTCAGCCCTACATCCCCCAACCTCTGGGAAGAGATGAGGGGCTGGAGAATGAGTTAATAATCGATCCTGCTGACGTGATGAAACCTCCATAAAAACAGTCGGTTAAGCAGCTGCCTTCGGCCCGGGTCATGATCCCGGGGTCCTGGGATCGAGTCCCACATCGGGCTCCTTGCTCAGCGGGGAGCCTGCTTCTCCCTTTCTCTCCCTCTGCTTGTGCTCTCTCTGTCAAATAAATAAAATCTTAAAAAAAAAAAAAACACTTAAATGACAGAGTTTGGAGAGCTTCCACATTGGTAAGCTCACTGAGGTGCTGAAAGGGTGGCCATGTAGAAAGGGCATGGAAGCTCTGTGCGCACAGCCCCCCGTAACTTGGCCTAGGAATCTCTTCCATTTGACTGTTCTGAGTTGTGTCCTTTATAATAAATCAGGAATAATAAGTAAGCTGTTTCCCTGTGTTTTGTGAGCCATTCTAGTATAATCAAAACCGAGGAGAGGGCGTCGTGGGAACCTCTGATTTGTAGCCATGTCAGACAGAGTGTAGGTAACTTGGGGACCCAATATTTGTGACTGGCGTCTGAAGTGGGAGCTCCTTGTGGGACTGAGCCCTTAATCCTGTGGAGTTTGACGCTAACTCCAGGGAGTGTCAAAATAAAATTGAATTGTAGGACATTCAGTTAGTGTCTGGAGAATCAGAGAATTGGTTTTTGTTGTTAGAAAACACCTAGGCTGATGAATTTTAATGTCACAGAGTATGAAAGTTCATTGACAGGGTTTTAGATTCCACACTGTACTAAACTTTAAGAAACTACAACTTACTGAGTTCGGGTTTAGTATTAAAGAAAAACACCCAAAATTATCTGAAAAGATTATTAAAATACTTCTTCCTTTTCTACTTCTCTGCATGAAGAAGGATGTTCTTCATATTCTCTGACCAAAATAATATTGCAACAGATTGATGCAGAAACAAGTATATGAATCCAGCTATCTTCTATTAAGCGAGACATTAAAGAGATTGGCAAAAAGATAAACAATGCTAAATTTTTGTTTTAGAAAATATAGCTATTTTTCTTTAAAATATGTTATCTATGGTACCAAATAATGGGATTGTTATTATTTTCAAGTGAATTAATAAATACATGTTTTAAATTTCTCAGTTTTCATTACTGAATCTGTACGTTTAGGTAGATATCCAGATTAACAAAAGCTCTTTGCATTCCTTGATAATTTTTAAGAGTGTAAATGAATCCTTAGACCAAAATGTTTGAGAACTCCTGTTCTAAAAGAAACCCAAATTCTTAATGGTAAAAGAAAAATGTACCAGATTCTTTCACCTTCCACAACTGCCAGGTGTATATCTTTAAAGTCAAGGCCGGAGAGGATACTATGAAACAATGAAAGTTAACCACTGACCCAAAATAGTGCCATCTGTTTGAACCAAACCAGTGGAATAAGCAAATAGATACATCTAGAGAAACCTAGGTGCCCTTATGGGGATACGGGTTATATATGAAGAACCATCCTATGAGAGTAAGCATTTGCCAGTTCCTCTGAGCATTCTATGGTAATAAGATTTTATAAATTTCTCTCCAGTACTTCGTTTTGACCTAAGCACAAGTGGACTTGGGGGTCCAAGTGTCAGATACCTTGTTTTTCTTCTTGCCACTTCCGGGTCTCCTCACTATGCCACATGCATTCTCCATGTCAGCCCAGGCAGGAGACAATTCCCACAATACTCGCTATCCCATTCCTGAACTCTCATCTCTGTCTTCACAATTGACACCAGCCACTCACAGACTTCTTTGGGCTTTCTTTAAAAGAATGTGGACTGTATTTTTTCTCAGCCACCCTGGACTGTAAAGGCAATGGGAAATTGCATACAGAGAGCACATATCCCAGTTCCTTTTCCCGAGCCCACTGAAAAATTGCACTTGGCTCTCTTGGTGGATATATGAAGAGAGTCGAAATGAGATTTTTTAAACAGAGTCGAAGTGAGATTTTTGTCCCCCAGGTTGAGGCTTTAGAAGAGCTATAGTGGCCACAACCAGGCATCTCTATGTAGTCTTAGAACTGTGAAATGTTCAGTTACTTAGAGGGTTCTTCTCAGTAGACATGTTGTAGAGAGGTAGGGATTATACAGATGCACACAAGCTGATGTCCCTTTCCAATTTATAGATGGCCCTGTGATTCAAAGGTTTTTCATTCGTTTGTTTGTTTACCAGGAGACAGTGGAGTGAAATAGGCTGGATTCCATGCTCTGACCCTCAGAAAACCTCCAATGAGTTTATTACGATCTTCATGGGGGGTTGTTTTGTTTTGTTAATAACTTCTCCTAAATTAGCTAAAATATGATAGGGCTTCACATTAGGAAAAATTCGCCAAGAGGATTTATTTCGTATTTTAATTCTGAGGCATTTTTAAGACCCACATTTTGAATTGTTGAAAATATATTTTAAATATGATTAAAATGAGGAAAGCCAAAGAGGTGCTGGGCTCTTGAGATGGGAAGGCACACCCCACTGTCAGGTTAGAATACATTCTCCATGTAATTGACTAAAGGATAGAAAATTATATTGGAAGTAAGGTGGCCACACAGAGTAGGTTTGGGCCATGTGACTAGGCCAATGGGATGTACACAGAAGTGATCTAAGCCATGCATAGGGCTCACCATTAAGAATATGCCAGATGATCCTGAAGTTTTCTTCCCCTAACATGTGCCCTGGAAGGCAGGCACACAAAATAGAAGCAGCTGTGATCCCTGAGTCACCATTTGGAGGAGAGTTGCAGTACCTGAATAGAATAAGATGAGCACAAAATCAGTATTCATTGTGGTAAGCCAAGAATAGCTCAGGGTGTATGCCTTATGTAGCACAGCCTATCCTAATATAATATTCTAGTTATGTGACAAGAACATTGAACTGAAAGGAGACTTAAGTTGTGTGAGGCTGAACTATATGAAATTGCTAATTGTTAGTTTTTGATGTTCAAGAATGGCAGTTTCACATGATTCACCCTAGTATTTCCACTTCTGTGATCAGATAGGTATGCAACATTGAGTAATCCACTAATCCCTTCTGTATCTCATTTTTCTCATCAAACATCAGACCTCATAGACATCTCTGAAACACTCCACCCAATAACCGCAGAATACACATTTGTCTCAAGGAACACAGAACATTCTCCAGGATATATATGCTATATGCTAAGCTATAAAATAATCCTCAATAAATTTAAAAGGGTTAAATTTATACAAAGAAAGTTCTCTAACCACAATGGAATTAAATTAGAAGTCAATAACAGGAGGAAATTTGAGAAATACACAAAATTAAATAACTCAATTACCACTGGGTCAAAGAAGAAATCAGAAAATACTTTCAAATGAATGAAAATAAAAGCACAGCATATCCAAACTTATGGAATACACTGAAAGCAGTACACAGAAATTTATAACTATAAATGAGAACATGAAAAAAGAAAAAAAGATCTCAAATTTAACCTTTCACCTGATGAAACTAGCAAAAGAACAGCAAACTAAACCCAAAGCAAGAAAAAGGAAGGGAATAATAAATATTAAAATGAAAATAAATGAAAGAGAAAATAGAAAAACAATGGAGAGAATAACAAAACAAAAAATTGGTTTCTTTGAAAAGATCAACAAAATTGATACACCTTTTTCTTGACTGACCAAGAAAAAAGGAGAGAGGAATAAAATTACTAAAATTAGGAATGAGAGGGGGAACATTACTATAAAACTTAGAGAAATATAAAGGATTATAAGTGAATACTTGAACAGTTGTAGGTCAACAAATTAGATAACCTCACGTAATGGACAGATTCCTAAAGAGACACAAACTACCTAAAATTGACTCAAGAAGAAAATCTGAATGGACCTATGACAAGTAAGAGATTGAATTAGTAGTTTTAAAACTTCTACAAAGAAAAATCCACGCCCAGGTGATTTTACTGTTGAATTCTACATTTAAAGAAGAATTAATGCCAATCCTTCATAATTTCTTCCAAAAAATAGAAGAGGATGGAATACATCTCAACTCATTCTCAGGCCAGTATTACCCTGATACCAAAACTAGACATAGGCATCACAAGAAAACTACAGACCAATATCTCTTACAACTATAGACACACAAATCCTCAACAAAATACAAGCAAACTGAATCCAGCAACGTATATAAAGGATTGTACACCATGACCAAGTGGGATATAGCTTAGGAATGCAAGATCACCTTAACATCTGAAAGTGAATCAATGTAAGACACCGTGTCAATAGAATAAAGACAAATCACATGACTAACTAGAAGCAGAAAAAGCATTTGACAAAATTCAACTCCGTTTATGAGAAATGCATGCAATAAATTAGGGAGAGAAAGGAACTTCTTTAGCCTGATAAATGGCATCTACAAAACCCCACAGATAGCATCATACTTAATGGTGAAAGACTGAAAGCTTTCCCCCAAGATCAGGAACAAGACAAGATGTCTGCTTTTATTTCTACTCAATATTTTGCTGGAGGTTTTGGGTAGGACAGCTAGGCAAGAAGAAGACATAGATCTATCTGTATTGGAAAGGGATAAGCAAAGCTATTTCTATTTTAGGTGACCTATCTTGCATGCAGAAAATCCTAAGGATTTCACTAAACTATTAGAACTAATAAATGAGTTGAACAGAGTTACAGTGTATAAGACCAACCTACACAAATCAATTGTATTTTTATAGACTAGCAATGAGCAACCCAAAAATGAAATCAAGAAAATTCCATTTGTAATAGCATCTAAAGTAATATAAGTCTTAGGGTTAAATTTAACAAAAGAGGTATAAAACTTAAACTCTGAAAACTGTGAACATTTCTGAAAGGAATTAAAGAAGACCTAAGTAAGTATAGAGACATCCCATGTTCATGTATCAGAAGATTTAATACAGTTAAGATGGCAATACTCTCCAAGTTGACCTACAGATTCATTGCAATCCTCATCAAAATTCCAGCTGGCTTCTTTGCAAAAATTGCCAGTGTGACCCTAAAATTCTCATGGGAATTCAAGAAATTCAGAGTAGCCAAAACAATCTTGAAAAATAAAATCAAAGTCAGAGGAATCACTTCGCAATATTAAAACTTACTACAAAGCTACAGTAATCAAGAGAGTGTGGTACCAGCTTAAGAAGAGACATAAAGATCAATGGAGTAGAATTGAGAGTCCAGAAATAAACCCTCACATTTATGGTCAATAGATTTATGACAAAGTTGCTAAGAAAATTAACACAGAATTTTCTTTTCTACCAATGGTGTCAGGATGACTGGATATCCATATGGAAAAGAATGGATTTAAACACCTCCATCATAACATATTCAGAAATTAACTCAAAATGGACCATAGACCTAACTGCAAGAGCTAAAACTAAAAAACAAGCAGAAAAATAGGCATAAATCTTTGTAACTGTGAGTTAGACGATGATTTCTTAGGTATGACACCAAGAGCCCAAGGTCAAAAAAAGAATAGCTAAGTTGCATTTCATCGAAAGTGAAAAGTGTTGTGCTTTAAAGAACACTATCAAGAAAGTGAAAAGACAATCCATAGAATGGGAAAAATTTTTGCAAATCATGTATCTGATTAGGGACTAGTATTTAGAATATATACAGAACTTCTACAATTCCATAACAAAAAGACAAAAAACTCAATAAAAATGGGCAAAGGATCTGAATAGATATCACTCCAAGAAGATATGCAAATGGCCAATAAGCACATGAAAAGGTTCTCCATATCACTAATCAGTAGGGAAATGAAAATCAAAGTCATAAGGAGACACCACTTTATACCAACTAGAATGGCTAAAATCAAAAAAGATGAAAACAAAGAGTTGTGGAGAAATGCAACACTCATACATTGCTGGTAAGAATATAAAATGGTGTTGTTGTTTCAGAAAACTTGGCAGTTCCTCAAATGTTAGACAGGCTTACCATATAATCTACCAATTTCATTCCGAGGTGTATACCTGAGAGAAATGAAGACTTAAGTGTCCACAAAAACTTATATGTAAATGTTCACATCACTATTTATAATAGCCTAAGAGTGGAAACAAATGTCCATCAAATGATGAATGAATAAACAAAATGTGGTATATCCATACAGTGGAATATGACTTAGGAAAAAAAAAAAGGAATGACATGGATGAACATTGAAAACATTATGCTAATTGAAAGAAGTCAGATACAAAGGACCACATACCCTATGACTCTATATGAAATGTCCAAAATAAGCAAGTCTATAGTGACAGAAAGTAAAATAGTAAAATAGTGGTTGCCTGGAGGCTGGAGTAGAGGTCAGGAATTGGGAGTGACTATTAATAGATACAGGTGATGAAAATATTCCGAAATTAGATTGTGGTGATTGCTGCACAACTCTGTGAACATACTAAAAGCCATTGAAGTTTAAATGGGTGAGTTTTGGGGTATGTGAATTATATCTCAATAAAAGTGTTAATTAAAAATGTGGATGTGTAGTGATTTAGAAAAATACCCTCACATGTATTGTGGTTCACTTCATTGTATGTATCTGTTGAACAGAATGGTAGGTAGAAAAATGCTCCACTAATACTTAGGAGATGTGATTTCCAATCTGACTTTCGTGTAAAGTCTGGTAAATCACTTTACTTCTGAGCCCCAATTTTCTAATAGGAAATCAATATGTTACTTTGAATGACTTCTCTGTTCCCCTCCAGCTCTAATAGCCATTTATTCTATGGAAGCTAGATCTGAATCTGTGCAGAGTTGTTGTGGGGGATGTACATTTACATCTGGGTTTAAGTCCTATAATGAAAATAGCAAAGTGTGGAAGGAAAAATTTCAGAAACATTGATCTAAGAAGAAAATAATATGGAGAAATAAGGAGAAGAAAAAAACAAGTAAGTAAATTTTTTGTGTATGCGGCATACGGTTACATAATTAACTATCCATTCAGCTGGTTGAAAATATAATTACTATTTTCTTTTCAATCATGGCAAGATGGGACCTACTTTTACGTCTCTTACTTATGATAAGAAAACTGCCCATTAAAATAAAGTTACTATTATCTTTTTTCATACAGGCAGTGAGTCTCAGAAGGCAACATGGTTAAGTAATGTAGTGCTAGGGTGGCCCTTTGAAAAATTGGCCCTCACTTCTGATATTGAGTTCACAAAGCATGGAAAATGTATTCTTCTCAGATAAGATGTGTTAATAACAAAGCGTGAATAGACTGTAAGTATCAAGTGATGATACTTATGACTAAAGATCGTTTTAGGATTGTTATCACAAAAACTCTACACCAGGTGGAAAGTTGGAAATTCACCACACATATGCTTTATTTTCATTACCATCCAAATCTTCCATAAGTAAGAAGTTAGAGAGGTATGTTGATTGATTCTTCAGACCAGGAGAGTACTACTTGGTTCCCATCTACAATTGATTCTCAAATCTGGCTGATCATCAGGGAAATGTGTAAAGATAATGCAGATTCGTGGCTCTGTTCCCTAGAGATTCTTTCTCAATAGGTCCAGGTAAAGCCTGGAGACCCTAATTTTAAAAGCTCCTCAGATGACTATGATTTTTTTCCTGTTAATCTGTGTCAAGTCAACTTGATTCTTAGTCCAGGTAGAAGGGTCTTGAAGGGCAGAGGAAATTCTTCCTCCTCAACAACAGTAAGAATTGTTTCATAAAACTTTTATTTCATATACATATACACTCACACATCTATGCCCATATAAATACATATCAAATGTATTTCCTATTGTTTTGGTCAAAACGGTTTAAAAGCCACTCGTCTAGAACATTATTACTAGAAGCATTAATATGCATTACTTATGGATTCAATTTTTAAACAGATATATATAAGCCTATTCAGAATTTTTATTTTCTTTTATGTAAGTTGGGTTGGTTATCTTTTGGTTGGTTTAGTTTTGTGGGGGGAATTTTCCATTTCATCTAAGTTTTCAAATTTATTTGCTTGAAGTTATCCATAGTATCTTATCTTGTTTTAATATCTGTGGAATCTACATTAATGTCTCCCTTTTCATTCCTGATACTGGTCATTTGTGTTTTCTTTTTTTTCTTGCCCAGTTTTGCTAATGTTTATAATTTATTATTAATTTCTAAAAATGTATTGATTTAGTGATATTGATTTCCTCTGTTGCATGTCTGCTTTCTATTTTATTGATTTCTGCTTTTATCTTTTTTCTTATCTTTTTATTTATTTGCTGTTCTTTTGAAGATAGAAGCTTAGATCATTTATTTTCAACCTTTCTCTTTTCTAATATTTACATTTAAAGCTGTAAATATCCCTCTAAGTACAACTTTGGTTACATTCTAAAAGTTTGTAGGTATTCCCAGTCATAATGAGACAGAGAAACTGAAGGACTCCTGCTTTTTCCTCCTTTTCCTGCTTCTATTCTTGCTGGGACCTGCACCCCCACTTTACACATGCCTCATAATGCAAATAGTGTATGTTCTCTTTGTAAGGGACAAGGAGTTAATGATTTCTATAGAATAGATAACATCTAAGGAGGGCCAGGTGAGAATGACTGGACAAAGCCATCATATGTGTATTCTAGACTACTGAATGTGTATTCAGTGCCAAGACTCCCTGTCTCCAAAGAGTAACACCCGGGCCCCTGTTTTTGTTCTAACCAGCTCCTGGATGCCTGAGAGGACACCTAAACCAGTCTATAGTCCTCAATAAAAAGTCCCAGACCCCAAACAAAGATCAGACTCATGCTCCTTTCCTTTCCAAATCTCCTGGATGCTCCATCTATATCTGCTCTCTTTATGTGTTCAATTAACTCTACTCTCACTTCCTGCTTGCTTGTGTTTGATTTCCACCCTCTGTGAAGCCAAGGACCCTCTTGGCTGGTCCTGCAGGATCCCCTCTGACCTGGCCTGCTGGCATCAATAACTCAATGCTTGTTCTGTTTGATTTGTTCTATTTAATTTCTTTCATCTTGGGGAGTATGGCAGCATAATTTTGTGACCATCAGAACAATATTCACACAATTTCCCAAATCATTTTTTACTGAAAATATATCTAACAAAACATGTTTGGCATTGAATCTTAGGAAATGGCTTTGATCGGGAGAGTGTGGGGTGACCCAATTGAGTGGAGGCCAGTAGCATGGGCAGTGAAAGAATTCACCCAAAGCAGAACAAAGGATATAGGAGTTTATTGAATACACTGTAAGGGAGCAGGGGGCAGGACAGCAAAGAAGAGACTCTCCCAGGAAGCAGTGGTGGAGGGGCTGTATTATGGGAGGGAGTGAGGAGTTATGGGAACCTATGGAATTTTACGTTTTTGGTAACTATGCCCAGTTGTAAGTAACCCATTGGTCAGCTAGGACCTGTGGCTATTTTGAGGTGGGTCACCTAATGAACCTGTTTGCATTCAGCTTAGTGGTCACTGGGGACCCTATTAGGTTTCCACTGCTCAAGCCTGCTGCCTAAAAGTAGCCTCTACAAAGAGCACATTTTGATTCTTCCCTGCTTCTATAAAATCTATGAGAAATAGCATCTCAAAACTTTTTTAAAAATATGAACTATTAAGTGTTGCTTCTTCTTAACCTCTTAGGGCAAATAAGGACATGACAATGATCCTCTTTTGTCTGAATTAATCAAACCCAATGTATTTAAACTTCCCAGAAAATGGAAATGCTAAATATTATAGTCAGGGCAAAACATTATTAAGATAACCCATTGGAATTACATACTTTTTGATATAAAAGCTTACTCTCATGGTAACAATTTCTGAAGTCCAGTTACATCTGTAAGAACAGCTTCTTTTTAAGATTTATTTATTTGAGAGAGGGAGTGTGCACGCATGAGTAGGGGGAAGGGCAGAGGGAGAGAGAATCCTTACGCAGACTCCCTGCTGAGCGCAGGGCCTGCCATGGGGCTGAATCCTAGGACCCTGAGATTATGATCTGAGCCAAAATCAAGAGTCAGATACTTAACCAATTGAGCCACCCAAGCGCCCCTGTCAGAACAGTTTTATTATGCAAAACAATCTGTTTATCCAGAGGTGGGAGACAAATAAGATGCTTTCTTCTTTTCTTCCTGCAATGTCTCTCACCCACCGCTAGAAGGACCTGCATTCTCAAGGCTAAACACTGGAATTACATTAGTACTGAGAAAAAGGCAAGCCCTGGAGACTCAAAATTTAAAATATGAAAAGAGGGCAGAATAGAATTATTAGCAAATGGAATGTGGAGCTGGTTTGTTTTGCGTCTATAATTCTAAGTCATTATTTCACATATGGAACGTCCCGTAAAGAATAATTTTACCTCTAATAAGGATACTGGAGGATAGTCAGAAAAAAGGCTGGCAGGGGCAAGGGGCGCCCTGTCCTAAGAGGAAACTACCTTTAAAAGGAAAAAGACCCCATCCTATTAGCCTGCACCACCCTGAAAGAAGCCCTCCACCCTTTCCCACGTGAACAACTACCTCATAGGTAAATGAGCGCGTGGACAAAAATCTGATTGGGTGACAGCCGATGGAGGGTTAATCAGATTAAAACAGGCCATCAGCAATCTCATAAAAACCCTAGACTTAGAAACTCTAACCCATTCGAGTCCCCTCCCTCTTCTGGAGCCTTCTATCACTCAATAAACTTTGCATTGCTTCCTACCACTCTTCGTCTGGTCTACCTCTTCATTCTTCAAAGCGGCGTGACCAAGAACCGCGGGCACCAAAGGAAATACTGAAACAACAGACATTACTTGACTCAAGGAACCAGTGGGATAAAAACTGGCCCAGTTAACTGAAGTACAAAGTCTTTAGGAAGGAGCAGGACATGGTTTTGGTTGTTGGAAGTCAGAAAATTTGCTTCAGAAGATAACATTTTGCAGTCCCTTGATTCAGCAATTCCATATCTAGGGATTTGGTCTAAGGAAATAACTATTTATGTGTGTGAAGATTTAGCTATAAGGATGTCCATGATAATGTTGCTTAGAATTCTATAAGAACTGCAAAAAGTCTAGGTATTCTCAATTAGGTAAGAGAAGTTCATTATATTGGAATATGACAAAGCCAAAAATGATGCTTCTGATGAACATTTCATGATATATAAAACATTCATACTATATTTTAAAGAGAAAAATATATATGATGTAATTCATTTTTTATTATTTTAAATATATGGTATATTATATACTCTAGGCATTGATAAAATACCAGAAGGGATAAATACCCAATGTTGACAGTGGTTATCTCTTAGACTGGGTACTATAGCGGATTATATTTTCTTTTGGCTTCTCCGCAGCTTAAAATAACTTAAAAAGTCCATGCTTTATGTTTGTGATATTGAAAAACAGAAGCTATTGCTTTATAAATTGCTTTAGAGCAACTGAAAAATAAATGAATATGGACCCTTGCTGTGAGAATTTCCAGATATCTGACATTGAGTGACATTTAAAAAAGTGTTTAATTCCTTCTTTTTTTTTCTTTTAGAGAGAGAGAGCATACACGAATGGGTGGGGTGTGGGGCAGAGGAGCAGAGAGGGAATCCCAAGCGGACTCTGCACTGAGCACAGAGCCTGATGCAGGGCTCAATCTCATGACCTTGAGATCATGACCTGAGCTGAAACCAAGAGTCGACCCTTAACTGACTGAGCACCTAGGCACCCCAAGCATTCAATTCTTTTTGAATTACCTCATCTGTAGGCCTAGATAGGAAGGTATTTGACAGAATGTTAACCATGATTATGGTTATGAAAGGTGGAAAAATCTGGGTATTTCCATCAGAATTCAATCAGAGCAGCACACCAGGAGGAGCAATAGAGAATATGGGATTTATTATAGGAATTTGGCCTTACACAATTGTGGGAACTATTTAAACAGCTTATATACAGAGGTTGCCTCTGTATCCGGAGCTGGGCCTCATGTTAGTAGGGAAGGCCACCAGGAAAGAAAGGGCATGAAATGAGAGAGAGCAGGGACAAACTGGAACCTGCAAGAATGAACTAAAACCCGTATCAGCCTCTCACTGCCTTCATTCCTCTGACTTCAGTGATGACCTGAAGAAGATACTTGTGCCTGTTGTCACAAAGCTGATGGGCACCTGGCAGGAGGTAGAAGGCCTGGAAGCCTGAGGAGGAATGCAGCTAGAGCTGGAAGAGTTGTGGGTCTGGCTGCTGCCTCACACCAAGGTGGGGCCCGATCCACAGTCTCAGTCATGGTCTGCAACCACACTGGCCTCTCTACAAACCGGGTAGAGACACACAGTTGACCCTTGAACAACATGAGTTTGAACCGCATGGATCCACCTACATGTGGATTCTTTTACAGTACAGAACTGTAAATGTATTTTCTCTTCCTTATGAGTTTCTTAATAACATTTTCTTTTGTCTAGCTTCCTTTATTATAAGAATACAGTATGTAATACACATAACATACAAAATATGTGTTAAACAATGGTTTATGTTATCAGTAATGCTTCTGGTCAACAGTAGGCTATTAGTAGTTAAGTTTTGGGGGAGTCAAAAGTTATATGCAGATTTTTGACCACATGGGATGTAGGAGGGAGTATTAGTGCCCCTGATCCCTGTGTTGTTCAAGGGTCAACTGGTATACCCAAATGGAGTAGATGTATACTTCTGCATATAAATAGGCATGGCTTCTGCTTTACTTCAAGCCCACACAAGACTGTCCTGTGCCACACAGGAAAGGGAAGTCTAGCCACATAGCTGAACTAAGTTGATATAGTACAGGCTACTGTGGCCTCTATTTGCTACTAACCCACTGGAGGACCATGAACAAGTTAGCTGTCCTGTGTGGCTCTCCAAACCTCTCCAAGATAATAATGATAATAATAATAAAACAGCACTAGCCCCTTTTTGCTTTGTGTGTGTGTATGTGTATATATATATATGTATATACATATATATATATAGATATATATAGGGGGAGAAAGACTAAACTTATAAAATTATTGGGTGAATGTTAGGATTAATTTTGTATCATCATTAAGTTGTTTTATGTTCACTGTTCTCTGACATAGACCTTCCTATGGATGTACTGCTTACTGTTAAGCCAACTATTAAAACACATAAAATATTAAGATTCAGTAGACAGAAGCACATGTATGTAAGCTGAGAATAGCTCATAAGGGTATGTCAATATTCCTGACAAGCAAATGAATACCTTGAGGTTTTCTCTTTCCAGTGGGAAAGAAGGATAATATGTCTCTTAACTGTGTACTAAAACAATAACTCACAACTCTCTCCTCCACTGACTGCAAATATATAGCAAGCAGACTGTCTTTTATAGTAATGCTGCCCACTGAGCCTAAATACTACCTGTTGTCATGTATTGAGTCACTACTATGTGTCATGCCCTGCCCCTTTAATACATAATATTTAATTTTCTCACTAACTCTGCAAGATAAGTATTCACATTTCTATTTTACAGATGAGAAAATGGAGCCTCAGAAAAGTTAAGTGATTTCCCCAAGGCCACAAAACTCGTAAGTTGTATAGCTAGAATCTGGACAGTTCTGTCTGGGGCCCAAACCTCGGCTTTATCTTCAGGACTCAAGTGTGGTCCACACACCAGCAGCACCAGCATCCAAGAGCTGTTGGAAATGTGGAATCTTAGGTCCTACCCAGACCTACTGGATCAAAATCTACAATTCAACAAGATCAGCAAGTAATCTGCATGCGCCTTAAAGTTTGAGAAGCACTGTTACACAGACATTGCTATTCTCCACAAAATGGTGTTGGGAGATCAAATACTCTTATACTCAGTATTGAAACTAGTCATTTGCTAGGCTTGATAGGAAGGTGGCTTTGTTGATTTTCAGTGATTAACCTAAGCTTCCAGAACAGCATCTCTTTCCCCTGGGTGCTCTGAATAGCATACCTATAACACAAATTTATGTTGAGTTTACATGATTGAAGATTCCACAGACATAAGCAACGCAGTGATTGAATTTCCTTTTAGAGAGCTGTCTGTGATCTTTTTCTTACCTATTAATATGATGGATTATCGAAGAACTTGCAAATGGAACAGGTCACTGTGGAAAAGAATTGGTCAAAGAAGATAAAGCCTCACTCAAGAAATTATTTAACCCACCATCCCTCCAATCCCAAACTCCTGAGGGTGTTTGCATTTTAAAAGAGGAGCTGGGAAATCAAATGAATTTATAACAGGTTGATTATTTGCTGCAGCATATATTTTTTGAGAAGATGGATACATATTCTTTGTGTCCTTAGCTTGCCTCCATTAGCTCCAGGCTCCACATTTTATCTGCCATTAGAGCAATAGGATCAGCGACTGGCACCTCTCTTCTCAAAGTTTAAGAGTAGCCTAAGAGTAGAAGGTCCGTTTAGTTTGCTACTGTGGAATAGTTACCAAAGGAAGTTATTTTCATATATAACCAGCCTAGGTCATGCCAACTTTAACACAAGGAGCACATTGCTAACTCCTATCTGTACAGTCCTCCGGGCTCTGGCTCCACCCCATCTTTCCAGCCTCACTTCCTTGGTTTGGCATTTCCTTGTCATTTTCCTTTTTCATCCTGGCTGCACCAGCCCACATGAACCCTCTACGCTGTCCTAATTCCAAGGTTTGCTTCTGATTCTCTTTCCGTCTGAAATGTCCTCTCCCACATTTCCTCTTGCCCCAAACCTACTCATTCTTCATGTCAAATGTCAGCCATGACACAACATCTTTCTTGGCACAGGTTTGCTAGAAACTCTAAACCCCAAAGGGTTTATTTTCTCTCTAGTGGGACCCTTACCACTTTCTATCTTTACGTAGAAAATCTTTATTTGAGACTTTCCCTGCCCTGGTGGACTGTGAAGACCCTGAAAGAAGGATCCTTGTCCTAGTATCTGAGCATTCCCCACAGATGCCTCATACAATACCTGCCACATCAGTCCTCAGTAAACAGTTCCTTTCTTCCTTCTGGCTGATGATGTTAAACACCTTTCATGTGCTTGATTGGCATCTGTATACTTCTTCACTGAAATGACTCTTCAAATCTTTTGCCCATTTTCTAACTGAATTTTTTTATTGTTGAGTTTTGCGTGTCCTATATATATGTTAGATCTTTTGTTATAGTCTCACAGATCCCTGAGGCTCTGCTCATTTTTTTTTTCAGCCTGTTTTCTTTCTGTTGTTCTGATTGGGTAATTTCTATTGTTATATTTTTCAGTTCACTGATTCTTTCCTTTTTCCCCTCCATCCATTGAGTTTTCAATTTTGGTTATCACATTTTTCAGTTCTAAAATTTCTATTTACCTCCTGTATATATCTTCTATTTCTCTTTTGAGACTTCCTATTTCTTACTTGAGATTCTGTTTTTTTTCATTTGTTTTAAGTGTGTTAACTATTATTAATTCATAACATATATATTAATTTGTATTTGGATATAAATTCCCATCTGTTCTGTTATAAATATGTTCTCTCTGACATGGCTTATCTTTAAACTTAACTTACAAGTTTATAAATCTCCTGACCAGGAGATCATGACCTGAGTCAAAACCACAAGTCGGATGCTCAACTGACTGAGCCAGCCAGGCACCTCATCTGCAGTCATTATAAAGAAATCATCTTTCTCTCAAATAACAAAATGTTAAGACATACTTTCTTCCAGCTGTTTTAAAATTTTGAATTTCACATTTAGATATTTAACCTCCCTGGAGTTTATTTTGTTATGGTGTCAGGAAGTATACATCTAATTTGTTTCCATGTAGAAAGCTGAGTGAGGCCAGACCACAAGTGCTGGTATAGGACTGGTGAGAGTGGTGACCTCACTTAGCTTGGGTTACTTTCTCTCTTGTTTACTACTGAGCCAGTCAACAACCAGGACAAAGGAACACAGGAGGTTAAGGGCATGCTTTCGAGGAAACAGCTCTCCAAAATCTCCTTTGTCGGTGTGGAAGTGCGTCTGAATATTTGGGGTTCTCAGCAGCCTGTGGGGAGAGAAAAGTGCCAGAGGCTGCAGAATCAAGGCAGCCTGCCTTTTACATAAGCGTGGAGGTTGAGAAGGCTTTGGTGGGGCGTGTCACATCAACACTTAAGGATGACCCTGTGATCTCATACAGATACTGGTACAACGCACACCTATTCCTTATCTAACTGGGCCTCCTTGAGCTTTCCATGCCATGAGACCACACCCAGCTTCATTTATTGACCAGTCCTTCCCCATGACTGGTAACATTTCCCACACCAAATACCCCTAAAAGCTAATGTCTCTCCATGAATACAATAGCTATATAATAGCTAATATACTAGTATAATACAATAGCTAATGTTTATGTAAAACAGACAACTTCAAATGTTGGCCGTCTTGATTGTGGTTTGTGGATTCTAAATGTTCAAAGTCCAAATGCTTCAGAGCTGGAGTGAAAGAAAACTAAATCCTCATTTTCCTTTTGATGACACATTCCAGTTTTTAAAGATTCATGACACCATCCAGAGCCTTTTTATACAGATGCCTAATGGTATGACATGGGCTCAGGACTTGGATTTGTGCCTTCTGATAAATACGGTGGTGTCAGATATTATAGCTGGGTAATTATAATTGCAATAATTGTGTAGCCTTCCCACAGTAGGGAACTAAGTCAGTCCATGAATTGGTTAGCAAACTCTCCCCATAGAAAATTATTAACATGAGAAGTGGAGGAATAAATGTGTGGTTATAGTGCAGTTTAATTTCCTGTGAACCGACTGCCTCCTTGGTAGAGGTCAATATGTGCCTCAATGCCTTCTGGGAAGCATGCTGCTATGGTGTCATGATGGATAATAAAAACACAGAATCCTGAGGAAGAACATCACTACACGGTATTAAAATATGGCTCTGGGATGAAAAAAAAATGAGCTTGTGACATCTGACTAATAGGGAGATGGAGCATAGTGAGAATTATTCATAGTGGGTCATAAAATGGAAAGGCCAGGATGCCCACCAAGCGGAGCAGCCAGCAATACTCAGGTGTTTGCATACTGCTTCTCTCAATGACAAATTGTAGTCATCAAAGGCTTCTTGAAACTTTCCATTCACCAGGGCTGCTTAGGCAAGTGCACAAATGATATTTTTACATGTACAGATGGCTGTGCACAGATCATATGGACGCCAGCAGCTGTGGCAGGGCCGGGCTGTGGCACCGATCACCCAAGACAGTCCATGTGGCTCCCAGGGAGTCCTCTCTATGACTCATTTATTTGGGGCATAAGGTTTATCTTCGTAAGTGTTTCTCAGGGACCAATATACAAATACCTTTGCATGTCCTGAGCATCTCTAAGGTGATGGAGAGAGGAGAGTCCAGGTTCATGCTGGCTAGAGACAATGCAGAAAGAGCCCAAAATGGGCTGAGAATGAGCTCTTGAGCAAACGAGAAAATACCTAGTTCTGCTGAACTGAGATTCTCAACCTAGAGTCTGAACCCGCAGGCAGGAGTTCTCAAACTCAAACTCAGAATCCCCAGGGAAGTTTTTTACAATGCAGATTCCTATGTCCCACACCCAGGGATTCAGATTCAGAGAGTCTGGAATGGGATCTAGAAACCTGTGCATCCCAGGTGCTTCTGAAATATGTGGTCTGAAGACTATATTCTACTGCTCGTGGGTGGTTGGTTGTGGGGGTTCATGAAAAAGGACTATGGAAAAGAATCATGCACCCAGACCCCCCAAAATGCTATGCAACTTGGGCATCTAGATATGCCTGTGCATTTTTCAGAGATGAAAATCCATACCTTTCCTCACATATTTGGAAGGATTCCTGTCCCCTCAGAAGTTACAAACCATGATAGCATACAGTGTCCACAAAGCTAACGATTGGATCTCTATTTCCACAGAAGGTATTTAACTTCTCTCTACCTCCAGCCTCAGATAACTCCCCCAAACCCATCCAGCATCTCACAGAATTATGAACATACTTGGCCCTCAGAGGGTTCTGGTCAGAGAGAATGGCCGGGTCCCTGTGATTCTGTTGTCACTATTGGGAAAGTGACTCAAAGGGGCATCCTACGGAGAGGGATAAGCAGCTTGTCTCTGCAAACAAAGATAGTTCAGTTCTGTGCACCAGACCGCCTTGCTAATGGCTTCTAAAGATAGCCAGAGGAGCATGGAGCTCCCCCAGGAGCTGGTTCTCCTCAGTCAGGGCCTGGGAAAAGACCCTCAGAGTCAAAGGTCTGATTAGAAAGAGGTCTTTCCAGTCCTCTGGCTTCAGTTCCAGAACCCCCTCCACAGCTCCGTGAGCTTCCAGAACCTTCCTCTCCTGTCCCTCAGGCTATGTAAAACTGCAAAGAACAGCCCACAGTTACACAGGGGCTCCCCATTGACCATGCTAACCTTAACTCTGCCCTTAGACTTTTTTTTTCATTTACCACATGACTTCTCAAGCATTTATTACTGTTAATTTACATGAATTATTCTTTCGAACTCTGTTTAAACAAGATAAAAGAATCAGTTAGTTTTATTATTATTATTATTGTTATTTTCTTACCTTTGCACAAATGAGAGATGAGAGGAGTGTCCATAACCCTCTTCTGACTTAGGAGACTCACAAATATGTATGCCTTTCAGAAAAACGTGTCTCAAATGGAACATTACCAGAACCACACGTTTTTAAACAAGACCAATGAGGATCACCACCTTCCTGGAAGCTAGTTACATCTATCTACAAGCCATAGCAACAACCTCTGAAATTCAGATGTTTTATTACTCCTGAGTTAGAAATAACATTGACAAGTGTAAAGACGTCAAAGAATATGTCTCTGCGTTTTCATTTTGTTTGTTTCAGCTAGAAGATATATTTTCTTCTTAACTAGCTGAGATTTCTCTCACCCGCAATTAGAAGGGTCTGTTATTTCAGGACTTAAGATTTCCTTTACTTAGCACTGTGAGAAATAATGCAGACCTGCTTTATTAATATATTTAAAAACTTAAAATACAGGGGCACCTGGGTGGCTCAGTCATTTAAGCGTCTGCCTTCGGCTCAGGTCATGATCTCAGGGTCCTGGGATGGAGTCCCCCATCAGGCTCTCGGCTCAGCAGGAAGTCTGCTTCTCCCTCTGCCCCTCCCCCGGCTCATGCTCGCTCTCGCGCGCTCTCTCTCTCAAATAAATAAATAAAATCTTAAAAAAAAACCTTAAAATATAGGGCAGGAAAAAGTACAATGAGAATTCAACAAACTGGATATGAAGCATGTGAGTTTTAGCAGCTAGCTTACCCTTTCCGGCTCCCTGCTTCTTCCCGCCAGCCTCCAACTAGGTAATGTAGCCTCTTCTTTACATAGAAAGGAGAAGTTCCCCGTCATGTGACCTGCTCAAATTCTTTCCTACCACCTCCAGATCTGAGTGTGTCTTTACCTCCCTCCCTCCTGTTTCAGGGGTAGAAGACTCATTCTTCCTCTTGGCTTGTCATTATATCCCTCTCGATTACTCCATGACTTTGGTTCCTCAGTTTCCTTTCTCTTCCCTGTCTCCCCCACTTCCTCTCCTTTGCCTATCTACACGTTCACATCTCCCTCACCCTGCATTTATTATAAAGCCTCTCTCGTTCCCAAGCCCTTCACCTTCTGTCCTTCCAGAAGGAATGGAGGAACATAAGGAAAAATGGTGTTCACAGAGCCCAGGTTCCTTGGCCACTAAGACTAATGGGGTCTCTATTAGAACTGCTGTTTCAATTATCACCTCCGCTTCTCCCCAGGAAGCCAGGAGCATGCACTCTCATTACACCACAGGACTTGGGGAGTGTGAAGTCATGTGTAAGTGTTGCTGTTTGTGGAGTGCTCGTGGAGCCCAGGAGAGCTGCCTCTGCTGGACGTACCACCCAAAGCGGGGAAAAACAACAACAACATTTGCAAATGACATATCAGATAAAGGGCTGGTATCTGCCTCCTCTGCACACCCTCAACCAGGCCCCTACCAAAGCTGCTCACCAGTGACAACCTCGCCGCTAAACCTACTCCTCTCCTGCAGGGCGCTTTCCCTGACAATTTGCTCCTGGCTTCCTCTGCTCAAGCCTTGATATTCACCAGGGTGTCCTATTCTTTCACTCTCTGCATTTTCCCAAAGCGATCTCATCTTCTCTAGTGATGTCAGCCACCACACATGTGTTCCTGATGATTAAATCTATACACGTGACTTCAGTTTCCTTCTTAAGCACGAGCCACTCATCTCCAGCTACATCCTGGACACCTCCATTTGTGTCCTCCACAGGCACATGTCCCACACATCAACCCGCTGCTTTCTCCCCGTTTTCAGTCTTGTGAAGACGGTCACTCTCTGCTCTTGCATCACGGGCCAGACCCTTGGAGGCCTCTCTGGCTCCTTCCTTTCCTTTAGCCTCCGGATACTCATCCCCAATTCTTGCCAGTTCTCCGGTTAAAATGTCTGAGTCCTCCCCCGCCTTTCTGTTCCAGCTGACAGTACCTTGGGTCTGGTCCTCACTATTTTTCACTTGCAGATGCTCCCTGGTAGATTTCCATGTAAGCTTTCTCACATAACCGTCTCTCTGTAGCCACAGCTGGGTTAGATCCCAACACCCCCTGCTTTTAATCCTTGATGACTTCCTGATACCTACACAATACATCCGACTCCTGAAATGGCATATCAGGCTCTCCAGTACAGCATTCCATGTCTCTAACCAGTGTGATTCTCTCCTTCTCGCTTCCCTTCCCCATCAGAAGGGAGGCCAAGTTCTAATATCAGAGGTACCCAGCTGGTGGTAGGCACTCCATTTGCAGATGGGGAGAGTAAGCTTATAAAAATGACACCATTCATTTCCTTTTCTCTCTACAAGTCTGCAACTTGACAGCCTGCTTCTATTTCACCCTTCCTTCTGTTTCCCTTAATATCTTTGTCATTGTTGTAAGATCCTCCCTAAAGATGCCACAACTATCTCTCCTCCCACTCCAGCCATCAATCATGCTTCGGTCCCAGCCTCTGGAAACACCAAACTTCACTTTTGTCTGATATTTTCCCACCTGTGTGCCTTTCATATGGCTACTGCCTCTCTTCTGCCCGCTCTGCTTGGCAAACTCACTTGGTCTCTAAACCCCCTGTCGAAGCCAGCTCCACTGTAGAGTCTTCCCTGTCTCCCCTGTAATGGATACCCTTCTGTGCTCTCGTAGGGAATTATAGGTGTGTTTCCCTTTCCTGCTACACCACGAACTCCTTGAGCTCAGAGATTCTTTCTTTTCTTTTCTTTTCTTTTTAGATTTTATTTATTTATTTGACAGAGAGAGAGACAGCGAGAGAGGGAACACAAGCAGGGGGAGTGGGAGAGGGAGAAGCAGTCTTCCCACTGAGCAGGGAGCCCGATGTGGGGCTCGACCCCAGGACCCTGGGATCATGACCTGAACCAAAGGCAGACGCTCAACGACTGAGCCATCCAGGTGCCCCAGAGATTCTTTCTTACTCATCTTCCTATCCCTGGTGACTGGCATATAGTTGGAGCTCAGTAAATGTATGAAGAAATGAATGAATAAGTGAGTTAGTGAGTGAGTGAATGACTATCATTGTTTCAGGTGCCAGGGACAGACAAAGCAGTGGAATTAACTAATAAATGGTGAGGTTGAGAGGAGTAGGCACTGTTTCAGGTTGCTCCACGTTCCAAGCAAGAGTCATCTCTTCTTTCCCACTCTGGTAGTCCCCCCTTCTCCTACAGCTCCTGAAATCAGGCTAGATGGTCCCGTGTACCTGCCCACAGCAAATTAACTCATCCCACCCACCCTCTCCAGTCACCTGTCCAGACGGCACAGGCTTGGAGGACCACTAGAGCCAGTGCCTATGTCACGGTCAGATCCACTGTTCTGATCTCCTGAGGCTGCCCTGGGGCATGTGGGCTGATTGTTTCTGTTTTCTTGTGTTCAGTTATTTTAATTGGCCCCCATGAAACCCCTCCTTCTTATTCAAATCTGTCCTTATGTAGAACTCCACTCAACATAAGCCATTATCTTTTTTATTGATTGCCATTCTTATTTACTCTTTCTTGCTTGCTAAATTACTGATTCTCATCTCTACTCTTCCATTATTTAGTCTCCATTTCCAAACACTAGCAATTTACTCTTCTCTGTTAAATGTTTCCCATCCAGGGCGCCTGGGTGGCTCAGTCGTTGGGCATCTGCCTTAGGCTCCGGTCATGATCCCGGGGTCCTGGAATCGAGCCCCGCATCGGGCTCCCTGCTCAGCAGGAAGCCTGTTTCTCCCTCTCCCACTCCCCCTGCTTGTGTTCCCTCTCTCTCTGTCAAATAAATAAATAAAATCTTTTAAAAAAATGTTTCCCATCCAATACCTCTGAACCTTCCCCCTATGTGTTTGCTAGAGATTCTTTCTTGCTTCCCTCCTGTGCCTACACTTCAAAGAGATCCTTTATATTCTCATTTCATCCTAGTCTCTGCCTGCTGAGACATGAGTCTTGATTTTTCATCCTTTCATAACCCTGAGAGCTTTCCTCTCAATAAGTTATTCATTCATTCATTCATTCATTTAATACATATTGAATGTTCAGTCACTAAATTTTTGTGTTGAATCAGCATCCAACTAGAAAAAAAAGAAATCATTCTAGGTATTGTAAACAGAGGAATTTAATTTAGAGAATTGGTTACAAAAATGTTGGAAAGAGTAGAATGGCTAAAGTTAAAAACATTAACCATATCAACTGTTGACAAGGATATAGAGCAATTGGAATTCTCATGTACTGCTGGTGGGAATGTAAAATAATACTATGGAAAATTACTTTGCTCGCTCTTTCTTTCCTTTTTTATTTTTACTTTGCTGTTTCTTTTTTTTTAATTTTTTTATTGTTATGTTAATCACCGTACATCACATCATTTGTGTTTGATGTAGTGTTCCATGATTCATTGTTTGTGCATAACACCCAGTGCTCCACGTAGAATGTGCCCTCTTTAATACCCATCACCAGGCTAACCCATCCCCCCACGCTCCTCCCCTCTAGAACCCTCAGTTTGTTTTTCAGAGTCCATCATCTCTCATGGTTCGTCTCCCCCTCCAACTTACTCCCCTTCATTCTTCCCCTCCTGCTATCTTCTTCTTTTTCTTTTTTCTTAACATATGTTGCATTATTTGTCTCAGAAGTACAGATCTGTGATTCAACAGTCTTGCACAATTCACAGCACTCGCCATAGCACATACCCTCCCCAATGTCTATCACCCAGCCACCCCATCCCTCCCACCCCCCACCACTCCAGCAACACTCAGTTTGTTTCCTGAGATTAAGAATTCCTCATATCAGGGAGGTCATATGATACATGTCTTTCTCTGATTGACTTATTTCACTCAGCATAACACCCTCCAGTTCCATCCACGTCGTTGCAAATGGCAAGATCTCATTCCTTTTGATGGCTGCATAATATTCCATTGTGTATATATACCACATCTTCTTTATCCATTCATCTGTTGATGGACATCTTGGCTCTTTCCACAGTTTGGCTATTGTGGACATTGCTGCTATAAACATGGGGGTGCACGTACCCCTTCGGATCCCTACATTTGTATCTTTGTGGTAAATACCCAGTAGTGCAATTGCTGGATCATACCTCTATTTTCAACTGTTTGAGGAACCTCCATACTGTTTTCCAGAGTGGTTGCACCAGCTTGCATTCCCACCAACAGTGTAGGAGGGTTCCCCTTTCTCCACATCCCTGCCAACATCTGTCGTTTCCTGACTTGTTAATTTTAGCCATTCTGACTGGTGTGAGGTAGTATCTCATTGAGGTTTTGATTTGGATTTCCCTGATGCTGAGCAATGTGGAGCACTTTTTCATGTGTCTGTTGGTCATTTGGTATCTTCTTTGGAAAAATGTCTGTTCATGTCTTCTGCCCATTTCTCGATTGGATTATTTGTTCTTTGGGTGTTGAGTTTGATAAGTTCTTTATAGATTTTGGATGCCAGCCCTTTATCTGATATGTCATTTGCAAATATTTTCTCCCATTCTGTCGGTTGTCTTTTGGTTTTGTTACTTTGCTGTTTCTTAAAAAGTGAGACTTACTACTACCCTATAATCCAGTCATTTCACACTTAGGTGTTTCCCTAAGAGAACTGAAATCAGATATTCATCCACAGACTTTTACACAAATGATCATAGCTGCTTTATTTGTAATAGCTCAAAACTGGAAACAAAAGTCCATCAAAAGGTGAATGAAGGGGTGCCTGGATGGCTCAGTCCGTTGAGTGTCCATTGATTTCTGCTCAGGTGATGATCTCAGGGTCATGAGATCGAGTCCCATGCGGAGCTCCATGCTGGGTATGGAGCCTGCTTAAGATTTTCTCTCTCCCTCTCCCTCTGCCCCCACCCCTGCAGGTACATGCTCTCTCTCTATCTATTAAAAAAAAAATTGGCGAATGAAAACACAAACTGTGATATATATATACAACTGAATACTATCAGCAACAAAAAAGGAATGAATGATTAAAATATGCAATGTGGGTCAGTTCAATTATGCTGATTAAAAGAATTTAAATAAAAAAAGAAGTACATACTCTATGAATCCATTCATATAAAATTCTAGAAAACACAAGCTATGATGACAGCAGATCTGTGGTGGGGGAAGAAGAGGGAGAGATTACAAAGGAGCATGAGAAACTTTGGGGGCATGAGAAATAACATGTGTTATTTTTATTGTGATGATGGTATCACAGCATATATTTATATTAAAGTTTATCAGATTATATAGTTTAAATACATGTGATATATCTCAACAAAACTGTATATAAATAATCTCAAAAGGAGACTGGAATTGAAAAGTGGTGACATTACCCAGAGATTAGCAACTGCAGAGAGCCCCCATCTACCCCTAGCATTGGAGGAACATAAGGAAAAATGGTGTTCACAGAGCCCATGTTCCTTGGCCACTAAGACTAATGGGGTCTCTATTAGAACTGCTGTTTCAATTATCACCTCCACTTCTCCCCAGGAAGCCAGGAGCACACACTCTCATTACACCACAGGACTTGGGGAGTGTGAAGTCATGTGTAAGTGTTGCTGTTTGTGGAGTGCTCGTGGAGCCCAGGAGAGCTGCCTCTGCTGGACGTACCACCCAAAGCGGGGAAAAACAACAACAACAAAAAAATGGCTCTCACTTCCATCTTCCAAACTCTTTCCATCCTCTTCTCTCATTGACAGAAACTACTGGGAAGCCAGTTGGGAAGAGAGTTTATTTTGTAGGTTTCTAGTTCTTCATGATCAGAGGGGAATAATAAGGAAAGGCATTTATGGAGCTGAAGGCCAATGGACAAGTAACTGGCCCAACTGTCTGATATACTACTCTGGGCAAAGGAAAATATACACTAAGTAAAGCCACAGTTCTTAATTTAATGGATATCGTCTATTAGCATATCCTGGTTCTCCTGAGATTACACAGCTCTCCCATCCTCTGCCTCCACTAAGTAGCCCACCATAAGAGCAGATGTAAAGGCCAAGAGAAAAGCACAGGATACAGGCTCAGAAGCTGGGAGGATAAGAGAAGGTATATTCAGGTGAAGGGGCGACAGTGATAGCAGATGTGGGAAGCTGGCCTTTTCTGTCACCAAACAGCTTTTTGGGGATTTAACAGCCTGCCTCTCCAATAAACCTGTCACTACTTTCTGTGAAACCCTGCTAGGGATAGAAGCCCTCAAACATTAATCTGCATACCTGCATCTTCACTTGCTGTAGACTCAGAGCATTCTTGAAGGACTTTGGGATGCCACTGAAAAACTCAGAAAGTTGTGCTTTGAATACAGAAACTTATAATCAATTTTGAAATTACATTTTTTAAATGTCTTATAGATTAAAGTCCAGTTCCTTAAAAGTCTGTTGAGTTTTTTTGTAATAACCACTTAGAAAGCGGGAGCTAATTTGATGTGGGAAGGAGGAGGAATTTTTAGTGTAATTATCAGCATTCAGTTCTGTTTCAAATGGTGTGGGAGCTCCACAGGGTGAGTTCATGTATTTAAAAAAAAAAGATATCTAATTAAATTGGCTTGGCACTGACAAATCCACTGGTCACAACCTTTTCAATAATGCCTAACAAAGGAAACACTTTGGAAAAATAAATGTAATGGAATAAAGAAGTTGCTCTTTCATACATGTAAGTTCAGATGTTTAAATATGAACCCATATACTCATAATTGTGTTTGGAGTTTATTACATTTTTAAAATTAAGTTTTACTTATACAGGTAATTCATAGGTAGCCAATGTGATAATTCAAAAGTCCAGATAATATAAAAGATTTTTATGACCCCCTCACAATCCTGTTTCTCTAGAACCACCGTTATTTGTGTATCTGTGTGACATCCTAACCTTTTTTCTTTGTGTTACCTACGTATGCACTCGTGGATTGCATTGGCTATTTTGAAAAAACTTGTACAGAAATGGATATCCATAGATAGCAAAATTGGCTGTATACTTTTCACCTACTTTCATTGAGAGATGGAGGTTTTTTTCCCACCCCTTGACTCCAGCTAGCCTTGTGACTTGCTTTGACCAATATAATGCAGAAGTGATGTTGTGTCAGTTCCAAACCTAGAGGCCTCCTAGCTTCTAGTCTCACTGCCTTGGAACTCTGAAACCAGCATGGGAACAAACCTAGACCAGCCATCTGGAGACCGGAAGACCACATGGGAAGTGGTCCCACCCCAGTCTATTTACCAGATGAATGTAAATGTCTAAGCGAGCCTACCTGAGACTAGCTGAGCCCCGCCTAAACCATAAGAATTACCCAGTTGAGTCCAGCCTGAATTACTGACCTGCATAATTTTGAGCTAAATAAATGGTTGTTTTAAACAACTAAGTGTGGGGACTGGTTGTATTATGAGCAAAAGCAAACTGATACTAGACCATATAGTATGTAGTTCTATAACTTTTCTTTCTTTACTATGTTACAAAGCATTTGACTTGTCAATGCATAAAGATCCATCTTATTCTTTTTAAGAGTTACATGAGGGGCGCCTGGGTGGCTCAGTCATTAAGCGTCTGCCTTCGGCTCAGGTCATGATCCTGGGGTCCTCAGATCGAGTCCCCGCATCAGGCTCCCTGCTCGGCAGAAGACTGCCTCTCCCTCTCCCACTCCCCCTGCTTGTGTTCCCTCTCTTGCTGTGTCTCTCTCTGTCAAATAAATAAAATCTTAAAAAAAAAAAGAGTTAAATGAATTTCCATATTATGGATATTCTACAGTTTAATATTTTCTCTATGCCAGACATTTAGGTTGTGCCTACCTGCCTCTGTCCTTCTCTCCATCTCCTGTATTATAAGTATCTCTATAGTTTCTGTATACTTCCCCTACTCTGTCTTTTCTCTGCTAATATGGGTTATCTTTTTCATAGACATTTTAAAAAATATAATAAAATGTATCGATCTTTCCCTTAGTGGCTTTCCTATTCTAAATTTTGCTCAAGAGCAATTTTCCAACCATATATATACTCTATTTCTTTCTAATACAGAATTTTATGTAAGTGCCTATGTGTATGTGTGGGTGTGTTAGATTTAACTCATCAATCCTCTGAAATTTATTTGAATTTATGGTGTGAAATAGTGAATATTTTTGTCAACTGGATAGCCAAATGTTCTAAACACCATTTAGAGTAGTTCAATCATTTGCAGTGATTTGAAATACCATCTCCACTCTGCGTTTAGATTATCTGCTTCAAGACTCTAATCTGTTCCATTGATCTATTTATTTGCTTGTTACCAGATCAGTGACAAAATGACCACTGCAATATAACAATAACTACTGCTTTATAGGACGTTTTGACACTGGCAAAGTATCTTTTCTTTCTTTCAAAAATGTCTTGAATATTCTTCAATATTTTCTCTTTCAAAATAATTTGAGTCAGTTTTAAAAATCCATGAAAAAGTCATTTTGGAATTTTAATAAGGCTTACATTAACTTTGTAGATTAATTTGCCATCAGTTGAACTTTTAACAACCTTGAATTTTGTTGTCAATGATCATGATATGCCTTTTCACTTATTTCCTATGTCCTTTGGTAAAATTTTATAGTTTTCTTTTTTAATATATTACATGCTTATTCTTTGGTTTAGTTCTCAGAATTACATGTTTTTTTAAGCTATTTACATTTTCTAACACATTTTAAAATTCATTTTTGCTCATGTTTGAGAAAATTTTCCCTGAAAATAGTTTTCTTTAAATTTGACCATTTTGGTAAACTCATTCATTCTAAGAATTTGTCACTTGATTCCTTTGGATTTTCTGGGTAGATAATCATATAATTTAAAATGATGAGAGTTCCTAACTTTTATTTTACCTTTCATTTCATTATTTTACTTTTTTTTTTCCTGGTCCTGAATTGGCTAAAACCCTCTGTGTGTTCGTATTAGTCAGCTCAGGCTGTCATAACTGAAGAGTAGAGTCTGGGTGACTTAAACAACAAAAATTTATTTTTTCACAGTTTAGAGTCTGGAAGTCCCAGATGAAGGTGCCAGCAAGATGGTTTCTGATGAGACCTCACTCCTCAGCTTACAGACAGTGCCTTCTCGCTGTGTCCTCTCCAGCCCTTTCTTTGTGTGCGCTCATAGAGGGAGCTCTGGGGTCTCTTTTCCTCTTCTTGGAAAGACACCAATCCTCACAGATTGGGGCCCCATCCTTATGCTTCATTTAACCTTCATTATCTCCTTAAAGGCCAAATCTCCAAACACAGTCACACTGGGGATCAGATCTTCAACATATTCCATTTCTGGGATATCAATATAATCCCATTTCTGAATTAGCATTAAAAATAATATTTTTAGGGGTGACTGGCCAGCTCAGTGGGTGGTGAGGCATGTGACTCTTGATCTTGGGGTTGTGAGTTTGAGCTCCATGTTGGATGTAGAGATTATTTAGAAATAAAATCTTTTTTAAAAAATGTCTTAAAAAATAATACTTCTATTTTCTATTCTGAATATCTGAGAAATAATGTGTGCAAAATGTGCAAAAGAAACAAAACCAAATTGATACAGAGTTATCACATAGGTTTATTTGAAAAATGTATGTTTGTGCATAGAGCACCTAGTTCATGGTGGAGACAGAACAAATGTTTAAAAAATATTTATTGACTGACAGTAGAACTGCCACAAACCTTTGCTATTATGTGTGTGTTGTGTCTAAAATATCCATAAGTAATTGTGTTTAATACTGTATAGATAGGTGGTTTATGTTCAAAAAACAATCATTCATTTTTTCCTATTCATTTAGTAAAGACTTGGAGTTGGACAGTGGGTGCATTTCAACACAAAGACATCATCTCTTCCTGGTGTTTGAAGACCTTAGGTTATTCTCCTTGAACTAAAGTGGTAAATACTGTAATAAATAGAAATCTCTATTTCTTGCTATCTCAAGGAAGTCAACAAAATATTATGGTGATCCAGTAATCTATAATTCCCAGTCCCTTATGAATTAGAATTTTTTTGGCAAAATATCACATTTTAAGTAATAAATAAATAGTCTATTCTGAGCAACTCCCACCCAAAATTATTTTTAAAACTTTCATTCATTGAAAAAAAAAGACATAAGATGACTTAGGTAAAGGATTAATATGTTTTAAGCACGTTGTAAACTTTTATTTTTTGTATAGATTTTATTTATTTATTTGACAGAGACAAAGCGAGAGAAGGGAACACAAGCAGGGGGAGTAGGAGAGGGAGAAGCAGGCTTCCTGCTGAGCAGGGAGCCCGATGCAGGGCTCAATCCCAGGACCCTGGGATCATGACCTGAGCCGAAGGCCAACACTTAACGACTGAGACACGCAGGCGCCCCTAAGCACATTGTAAATTTTCAACAATTGTTAGTTACCTCCTAATCCTTAAAAGAGCAAAAATTAAAGATATGCATGATGATAAAAGGATATTTATTTGATATATGCCTTATATAGGTTACCCTTTCTGCAAGACAGAAGACTTCATTCTTTCTCCTTTCTATTCCATATCTAATCTCAAGGAGGCTCTTTAACATTTTTTTTATTATTGAAGTAGAGTTGACACACAATATTATATTAGTTTCAGGTGTACAACATAGTGATTTGACAACTTTATACCTTACACAATGTTCACCATGGTACAATCTGTCACCATATGACATTATTACAATATTATTCCCTGTATTCCTTATGCTATACTTTTCATCCTATGACTTACTTGTTTTGTAACTGGAAGTTTGTGCCTCTTAATTCCCTTTACCTGTTTCTCCCATTCCTTAACCCTCCCCGCTTCTGGCAACCACCAGTTTGTTCTCTGTATTTATGGTATTTATGAGTCTATCTCTTTCTGGGTTTTGTTGTCGTTGTTGTTTGTTTGTTTTGTTTTATAGATTTCACATATAAGTGAAATTATATAGTCTTTGTCTTTGTCTGACTTATTTCACTTAGCATAATATCCTATTGTTAAAATGTCCATACCATGCAAAGCAATCTACAGATTGAATGAATTCCCTATCAAGGAGGGTCTTTTTACAAAAAAATGAACATATTGACTAAAAATCCCACACTTTTACAGACATGACTGGGCTCAGATACCCTTAAGTATCCAAATCCCTGCTCTGCATCCATTATGGCTTGGTGACCTTGGCAAGTTCCTTATTCTCTCTCATCCTCAATTTTCCCATTCATAAAATTAGGATAATAATTTAGGAATAATAATGATAATAAGTTAGGAATAATAATATATTCCTTATGGATTTTCTGTGAGAAGTACTTGAATTAGCTTATGTGAAATCCTAAATAGGAGCTCAGTAGATGAAATATTATTATTATTAATAAACACTCATATTTTCTTGCATCCTGATTTAATTTGAAATATTTAACTTGTTCATGGAAATGAGTGTGGAGAAACCTTAAGGAGTCTAATTTCCAACCATGATTTTAAAAAAATCTACTTGAATTTCTGAGTTTCTTGTAATATTATATCTAGGACTCCAAATTTTGTTCTCAGATGCATCAAAGACTATAAAACGTCCTTTGTTAATGGTGGAAAATAAACAGCTTCTTAGGAAATAAGACTTCATCATGCAAGAATATATAGATTTATGTCCAGTTCTTTGATTAGAAAAAGAGAAAAAGCCTTTCCAGAGTCAGAAATGTTTCTCAAACCACTATAGAATAACAATTATGAGTCTCCACTTTTTATTTTTATTGCTGGATTGAAAAAGATGACTCTCTACAATGCCTACACCAGGAGGATATTATTCTACAAGTAAGGGCCCAGCGTGACATTTATGAGAAAGCCAGGGTTCTTCTGCACAAAACTGATTGGTGCTCAGCCAATGGGCTCTGGGGCATTGCAAATAACGGTACGTTCTCCACTGGGCCTGATCAGAAGCTGGGCGGAGTGTTGCCTCTGCCTGTGGAACTTCAGGAAATGCTCAACTCCTGTCCTAGCAGACTACATCTGTGGCCAGCAAAGAGAAACTGGGCTTTGAAGATGAAACACCTTGTTCCTCAATTCCCTTCCGTCTTGGCCATCTATTGCTTCTGCATGCTACAGATTCCCTCTTCAGGTAAGGTGACCCCTTCATCAGACCCCCAGCTAGCCTGAGCTCTAAGGAAGACTGAGACAGACCTTGATCCTTCAGGGTAGTTCTGGAGGGAGTCAAATTTAATCCCTTCACCTACCCCCATTTCCACCCTTTTGAAATGGCTTCCCATTTGCCTCTAACATTTAAGAGAAGGTGGACAGAATTAGATGCTGCAGCCTTTTACCAAAGGAGGCGACTTTCCCTTGTGGAACTCTCTTTAAACAATTCTGGACTCAGGGCTGTCCCAAAGATGTGCCGCTAAAACTGTGAGAGATATGAGTTGAGGACCCCAGTGTCTTAGCCATCTGTACTCCGGGAACTCTGAAGAGAAGAGAACAGAGACGGTGAAACTGAGTTTACAGACCCAAAGACCGAGGATTGAGGGACAGTTGGAAAGGGGCGGGGAGGGAGCAGAAACAGGAAGAAGGGAATATTTTCATAGCCTTTCTGTGGGGTCGCAGGAGGCAGGATCCCAGACAGACCTGCGGGGCAACCCCCGCCCGAGTCTTCCTGGGCTTGGGCGCTGTCCGAGGTGCTGACTGGACGCGGGTGTCTCTTCACTAACTTCTAAGAACCCGCAAGATTGCAGGGAACCAGGGGTGGGGTATAGGGTCAGTAGTCAGAATGCGTTACCCATTTCAAGGTAGTTGCCAAATGATGCAGGGAAGCATGTGGTGGTAGCTCCAATTGAAAGCAGGGACTATTTCAAAATTTCAGATTTTGCCATTAGAATTTTGATCTCGGGGTGTAGAAAATCTTTGAAAATATATTCAAACAGAAAATATATTTCAAATAGTGTCTTTGTTTTGCTATGTCCTGTAGTGTAATCACAAAACCTAGGCATTGCAAGGAACCTTGAAAGTCATCTAACCTTTCATGGAGAGCAGGGATCTATGATTTCCCTATTTGATTACTTTCAGTGACACCCAACTCAATACCAGCTTAAGAGAGCCAGTAGCTGCCTCTTCTGGGCTCCAACAGCATCTGTTTGTGTTACACTTTTGGGACTTTGTTATTACTTTTTATCTGTCTATATATTTATATCCACCTCCCCCTTTCCCTCTTTGATTTTATGTTTCCTGAGGGTAGGTCCCTATGGTCTTTATCATTGTACTGTTAACACAGAACCTCTTAATAAATCCTTATAGGATTGGTTCAAATTACTTTGCATTTTTGAATGGCTCCAATCATCAAAATTTTCTTTACACTAAACTGAAATCTGATCACATGTAACTTCTAACCATAACGAGCCCTACTTCTATCCTTTGGGAATACAGAATAGGACTAATATCTCTTATGACAGTTCTCAAAATAATTGAAGGCAGTTAGCATACACTTCCTAATTTTCCTCTTTGCCAAAGAAAACTATTCTTAGTACCTCTAACTCAACTACATATTCTATCATTTCAAGTAGGATTATTACCTTTCAAGGCTTGGGCACTATTATTTCTGTATAGCACAAGATTGCCTTAGCTTTTTCTTGGCTCATAGAGAGATTACAGGAAGCAAAATATCAGTATTTAAATATATATATATATATATATATATATATATATATATATATATATACTATTCTTGAGCCAGATATTCCCCGTCCTACATTTAAAAAATCTAAGTTCAGGGTTTTACATTCATCCCATTTAATTTCATCTATCCAATTGGTTCCTTCAATTGCTGTATTAGCTATTCTCCCAAGTATTGTATCACGCCCAAATGAGATGAAGACTTCATTTAGGCCAGCTAAAGATTGACTGACATAGGGTGCCACCACATGCTGGTAACAACCTTGCCTAGAACCCACCCCTGAAGAGTCTGATGAGGCACAGAGATGAGTATCTGAATTTCTTAAAATTTCCAAGAGTGATTTTGATGCACATACTTTTTTGACACCATTTCCTGATATCCTATCTTCATAAATTCCATCAAAATACAAATTGAGTTGTTACCCGGGTATCATTTCCCTCTTTCTTGAGTTACTAACTCTTATACTGCTAACTCCTTGTAAATAAAAAAACACTGTTTTTAACTAATTTTGGTACAAATCTCAACTTACTGTTGGTAGGTAGAAGTGTGTTTTCTTTGTAAATCCTTTTAAAAATATTGTATTTCTAGAATCTCTGTATGTTTTTCATGGTAAAGATTTAAAAGTTAATGCTATGACCTTCCCCCCCAATTATTTTTATGGTTTCTTTCACAGTAGGATTTCCTCGACCTCTAGCTGATCCCCCAGATGGCTTGGATGTCATGCAGCTTGAGGTACACTGCTGTTCAGTAATGTGAGATTTTTATTTAGTCTTGGCCTTGAAAATATCATGTGAATAATGTTCACTTGAAACTATTTTAAGATCTGATTCTTGGCTGCAGCAGGAATTCATGTTGCCATTTTCATGGCCTCATTTAAGGCATCCTGAGAGTTGTGTTGAAATTCACTGCCACTGTGTGAGAAGATAATGCAAGGTTCATAAATGGCACAATTTTATAATTTTATATGTGTGTTAATAGATTGCTATTGACTAAGGAATTTATTCTGATCTTTGATTCATTTTTCATATTTTTCTTTAGCGTCTGGCATATTGGGCAACTCTTTCTAGGCAACTTAAGGTAAAAAAAGTATATATACAATAATTCTTTTATTTTTATCTTTATTTTTTTCAAGATTAATTTATTTATTTGAGAGAGAGAGAGAGTCAGCGCACCTGTGCGTGGGGGGAGGCGCAGAGGGAGAGAATCTCAAGCAGACTCCCCATTGAGCCTGGAGCCTGACTGCAGGGCTCCATCTCACAACCCTGAGATCATGACCTGAGCTGAAATTAAGAGTCAGGCACTTAACTGACTGAACCACCCAGGCACCCCCGTATAATAATTCTTTTAGTTATAAGTGCACATGTTTATACCATAATGGATATCTGTAATAAGCTACCTACAGGAGAAGTCTATGTGAACATCTAAGTCCATGGTTAAGAATGTAGTTTTAGGAAATAACAGGTGAACCTCTCAAATATAAAATACCATAAAATATTGGTAGTTCATGTATATTCTTAGAATTATCATAATAATGTATACATGTGTAATTACATTAATTATGTATGTTATGATATATCATGACATACATTACAATTGATATACTATAATATAATAGTTCTTCAAAACAACAGATCTGGTGTAAAGGACCTAACACTGATAGCACTGATAGTAACCACAACAGAAATGTTTCAGTGGATACAAAGTAAATGCTGATTCAATCAAGAGTGCAAGAGGGTGGTATTACGGTGGAGTCTGTGATTCTTAAGCATAAACTGAATGTTTTCATGTTTAACGTGTTTTCATCTTGAGCTATATCTTTTCTTCCACCTTCCCCTCTCCCAAGCCACAGCATACTGCGTCCTGGCTACATTGAACTTCTCATTATTCCCCAAAAGCATCAGGCCCTTATATCTTTGCACAGGTGTTTTCTTAGCCAAAAGTGCCTTTGCAGGCTGTGTTAACAGCTCAGACTCTAAAACCAAAGTACCTGGGTTCAAAAACTAGATCTCCTTAACTTGGGCAAATCTCTTAATCTCTCTGTGTCTTGGTTTCCCCATCTATAATACGGAAATGATAGTTATACTAGCCTCATAATGTTATTGTGAGGATTGAGTGCTTGAATCCTTGTGAAGTGTTTTCAACAGTGTCTAGAACACAGTAAATGACAGCTAATTAAGTACCATCTGCTACCATTGTCCCTGATGCAACCAATGGCCATTCCTCAAGACTCAAACATTACTTTCTCTTTTTTTAATTTTTTTTAAAGATTTTATTTATTTATTTGAGAGAGAGTAAGAGAGCACAATCAGGGGGAACAGCAGAGGGAAAGGAAGAAGCAGGCTGCCCGCTGAGCAGGGAGCCCGATGCGGCACTCTATCCCAGGACCCTGGGACCATAACCTGAGCCAAAGGCAGATGCTTAATGGACTGAACCACCCAGGCGCCCTTACTTTCTATCTTAAACTTCACAAATATATCATGCCTATTTCTCCTTATTTTCAGTTTATCCTTATGCACATGTCTGAAGACAATTGTCCTCCCTGATTTTTAGAACTAATCTTTACAGCCTTGCTACCCAGAGCAAAAATTCAGGGCGAAAATTCAAAGTTTTCCATCTCCTTGCCACTGCCTCTTCACTTCACACAGAATGGGCTTCCCTGTACCCCACATGAAGGCTGTGAGGGTGTCCCCTGAAGGGGCAGAAGTGGAGTGGAGCTGTCACATGGGCCACCTACAGTAGTTAATTGGGTTGTGGGTTTCCCCGAGAGCAAGGGCCCACCTGGAATGAATTTCTGTCCACTTTCTCCATTTTCCCAAAGCTGATCCTCTTCACCATTTCCAGTCATAGAAGAGCAAAGGGTTGTTCAGTGAACAAAACTATCACTATTTTAAATCTATTAACAGAGACACTGTGGCTCTTCCTGGTCTTGCCGCTGCATTAAAATAGGACCTTTGGCATGTCACCTCCTCTCCTGGGGCTCTGGTTCCCTCAACTATCCCATGTCCGGATGAGCCACCTGGGCTCTAAGTCCACTACCAGTTCTGGTCTCCAGAAAAGCCAGCTCTCTGTCTCCAGGGCACTTTTATCTTTAAGCAATTCAGAAAGCAGAGTTACATTCTACAAATAATGACACCTGCAAAAAGTCTTCCTGTTTTGTGTTCCTGGTGAGAGCAGAAGTTTAGATAGGAAAGGGGGCAATAGATTCTTGTGAACACATTTCTACTATTCATCCATTCAAAAAATATATATTTATTGAGAGCATGCCATGTGTTAAGTGCTAAAGATGCAGTAGTGATCAAAACAGACAAAACTACCTGCTCTCATGAAACTTCAGTTCTAGTTGGGGAAATAAATAATAAGTTAGATAGGTAAGTATATTTTTTTCTGTAAAAAGAAAAAATTGAAGCAAAGAAGGTGCATATGAAAGGTTGAGAGTGGTGTTTGAGCACCTGGAAAAGCATCTTCATATTCCTTGTTATGTTTTGGCTTGAAACATAATAGTATAAAGCTGATGAATACGGTACATAAAATCAATTGTTTGACCAATGCGTGCCCAGGAAACACACATACACTCACACATACACGACAGGGCAAGTGTGTGTGTGTGTGTGTGCACGTGTGTGTAGTATACATAAGCATGGGCTGCTTCCCATTAGAAACTCTTCACAGTTTGTAGGAAGATGTACTTGTATCAACAGCAACAAATTAAAAGTGTTATTAACAACTTTCATTTCTGTCTTGATTGAAGTTTGAGCTGATTCAAAAAGGTTTCAGTGTGATTGAGATGTGAATGAGCAATATTACCCAGATCAGCAGATTTAAAATATCATTCACAGTAATTATTTCAAGCAATTTTATAAAATGCAGACATGGAAAACTTATTTATTATTTTATAAGATGTCTTTTTCATAACAAGATCCTGAAGTGGAATATGCTGCAAATACAACCATCCCCACCTGTCATCCATGTAAACAAGGGCAAGGTGGTGCTCTAACAAGGATTTAGAAATGAAATTTGGGCTTTCTGCAAGAGTGGAGATTCATGTAGAAAGCTTTTTGCGGGGGCGGGAGGGAGAGTTTGGTCTATTTGAAACAACCCCCCAAAAAAGTGAATTCTAGAGTACACCCAGGAAAAAATTAAAAGTTGCAATCATTAATTTTATTCCAATTCTTTGATGGTTATCTGGGAATTAATTAGAGGATTGCTTTTTTGCACCAGAGAGCATGTTTTTCTCCCCAAGATTGGAAAGGTAAAATGAGATTCAGTCTTAAAATAATGACGTATTGCTGGCAACTTGCTTTTTTGTAAGACTCTTCATCAACTATAGTCTTATTAAGTTTGGATTTCTTTTTAGACTGCCAATTTATTTCATAATATTCAGATAAATTCAATAAGGTCCATGGTGTAACTTATACTGAAAATCTCATCAATTGCCTACCCCAGTAAAATTCTATGTAACTTACCCTCACAACTCTCTTTCTAGGATAATCAAGACATATACAAAAGGGTGAGTACCACCCAGTCAGCAATGCAGGCATGTAAATTTCACATTTATACCAAGTGACGCTTGTACTAAACTCGACTTTTTTTTTATTCAGTTTTTATTTCACTACTCCAGAACTCAGAAGCTGACACAGCCAGTTAAAAGTGGGGTCAGTATTTTACCATACTCATCTTTCTGTAAAAGTGACTCTCCTCTGCTTGTCTTTTACCCCGTCCTAATTAATATGTGCAGATAAGTGGAAAAGCAGGGAGCCTGCAGACACTGTGTAATAGCTTTCTAAGAGCTTTTTCCTGTGGCTTCAGGGATTCTCTGTCCCAGTCTGGGCTGGGGTGGTAGGAGGCTGACAAGTCTGAAAAGTTAGAGACTATATTCTAGAAAAGGAAAAATAAGTGAGGAGTAACTCTTTATTATGCACTTCAACAGACGTTTGAAAAAGACCTGATAAATACTGAGCTCAATTTACATTTATCATATTACCTTTTTTTTTTTTAATTTTAAAAAGTGCTTCGTGAAGTGTAAAGTGCCATATCCCCAATAGTGATCCATGCAGGTGCACCTTCTATAAGCATCACTGTGTATATGTGCTATGGGAATAACATGCATCACCTCTAACTTTGTTATTAGAAACTTGAGTTACCCTCAGAAGCAGGTTGTGTAAGTGTATTTCTGCAGAGCATGATTTGAGGAATTTAGGAAGGTCATAGCATAAAATTTTTAATTCAGGGGTTCTGTTATAGTAACTGAAATTCTACCATTAGAAAGTCACTTACTTATATAATCAAGACTTCCCACGTCTTCAAGAAAAATACCTTAAAAAAATACCCAGTGAAGTGTTTTTTCCCTAAGAGGCAAAGACTCATCTGTAGTATAGGTTTAGGAATGAGGATCAGGTGAGGTTAAGGATAGTATCAGGAAGGGCCAAGGGCACTACAAAGGGGAAAAAGACAATGGAAGGAGAAAGATGAACTCTGGGACACGAATGAACCTTTACTCTAAGCCAAAATACTCAGGGAGGATTCACAAAGACTAGGTATAAGACACGGGTATGTATGTCTGAGTGTGTGCCCCAGCCACAGACAAGAAGTTCAGGAAAATCAAACGCATTAGGGAGAGGGGACTGAAACTCCTGTTCCATGGATGGAAACTCTGTCCTTCCACCTCCTCCACTGGACTAGGAGAGGCACCTAGAGCGAAAAAGGACCATGCACTCCACCCTAAGAAGACAGAACGCCTGGGGATAAGGCAGAGAAAAGTCTGATTTACCCTAAGGGAATAGTTATAAGTGAGGTGTTGGAATTGTAACCTGCTATAAAGGCAAGCAGTTCTTTATTGAAAACCTAAGGCGTGGACATGGATTTTATTCTGGAGAGGGAGTGGAGAGGACAGCGTAGCCTGGGCTGCGTCCCGGCGGTTGTCCGAACCGCCCCCACCCCCCGCCCCCGCGCCCTCTGTTGCAGATTCCTCCCGTGCACCCGTTAATGCGCCTGGCCGCGCAGCTCGCAGACCGGAGGGTGGAAAGATTTCCGCAACAGCGCGTAGGTGCTTTTCTCTTGGGCCCTCTTTTTATGCCACCCCAAGTTCACTTAACCGTGGTAAATGCGTGTGGTCGCTGGGGGGATGAGGGGACTAGGGGGAAGGGGAGGCTCATTTGCATGCTATCTTTGAATCTCAGCCTCCACCTTGGGAAGGAGAGCTGGCCCTACCTTGCGCCACAGTCCCCTTCCTTGAACCGCACAGCGTGGCTGCAGGGCCCGGGCACGCCCGGAGGGCAAAGCCGTCCCCTTCCGCTCTCCTTCCTATGTTTCCTTTTAGTTTCCGTGCTGTTTTTACACTTTCCCGACCCTTCCTCTTCCTCCTGACATGGACATTGCCTTGGTGATCCCCTGGGCTCCCCGTTGTTGCTCCACCTGCCCTTTTGTCCTATCTCAGAACTTTGTTTCTTTAAACATAGTTTTTGTTTTGTTTTGTTTTTTGGGTTTAGAAATTACTAGCTTCAGTAATAGGTATAGTTGTTCGAAATGCTAATTGAAGTTTTATTACATGGTAGCGAAAGAAAGAAGAAAGAGAGAGAGAGAAGGAAAGAAAGAAAGAGAGAGAGAGAGAAAGAGAGAGAGAGAGAGAGAGAAAGAAAGAAAGAAAGAAAGAAAGAAAGAAAGAAAGAAAGAAAGAAAGAAAGAAAGAAAGAGAAAGAAAGAAAGAAAGAAAGAAAGAAAGAAAGAAAGAAAGAAAGAAAGAAAGAAAGAAAGAAAGAAAGAAAGAAAACATTTTCTTTCGAATGCTGAATTTCATCCTGGTTTGCCCAGGACGTTCCTGGTTTTAGCTCTGAAAATCCCAAGAGCCCCAGGAAGCTGCTCAGTTCCTGGGAAATGGGTTGGTCATCTTAAGCACTGGCAGCAGTGTGTCTTGTCTGATCCCGCTGCTCCCCAAAGCCTTCCAGATTGAGTCTGATCTGTTGTTAGGCCAGACCCACAAGCAAAGACAAGCTGAAGAAGCTGCCAGGGCATACCCTTGGATGGGGGTCAATTTCAAGTTGACGCCATTGGGAAGAGCAAGCCAATTTAACATTGTTCTGGACACAAATGGTACCTCAATCAAGAACATGCCTATCTTCTGGAACAGGCAATTATAATTGGTTACATAGTTGGCCCTTCCCCTAAACTGCTTTTTTGTCCCCGATTTCTGGTACCTGAGGATGGAGCCAGGGAGGCACAGGGTCACAGTGGAATGACTGCAAGCCTGGGGGATGCGGTTCTTGTTACGTTAACCTGTGCCTCGTTCCCTCCCAGGATTCAGGGACTGCCACAGTGGATTTCACCAAGAAGGTATGGAAGCTCTGTGGAGAAGTGCTTGGAGATGGGCAATCTTGTCACCTCTTTAGATCATTTCTGGAAAGAACTGGTCTCACAGTATGCCCCTAAAATCTTCTCTGAGGCTGAGCATTTAATTTCAGGTTTTCCTGAGCTTGTCCTGAGGCAGAGAGGACTCCCAGAGCAATGCTTCTGGCTGTTTATATTTCATCTCCAGCCTTGCAGATGAGTCACCTGGACCCATCTGTTCCTGAGGATTTGCTTGATGTGGCTCAGGGGCCCACGTGGCAGTTGTACAAACTTGGGGAGAGGTACTGTGAGTGCATAAGCCCCGTATACCAGCTCTTCTCCAAGTTGACCATGAGTCATCCATACCTTGGGATGTTGTTAAGATTCAGATGGCTAGGCCCCAACTCCAGGTAGTCAGTGGGGACCTGAGAATTTGCATTTCTAACCAAGTCTCAGGTGTCGTTGATGCTTTTGGTCTGGGGACCACACTTTGAAAACTGCGGTCATAGACATCGTCAGACCTTTGGCACAAACTGGTTGCATAATAGTTTGTGTTTTTATGTTGCAGGATCACATTGCCACCCGGGGACGACCATTTTTCCTTTTCAGGGTATAGCATTTCTTTTTCTCTGTTTTTAACCGCAGTTCCCTCCTGCCACACAATTATGGATTCTCCAGAATAAGCACAGCCCAGCACCCCATGGCAAACTAGTGAATAATTATGGGGACTCTCTCATCCTTTCCTGAGGGGTGAATTTCAAAGTCTCCTCCTAGAAACCTGATGTTTATAAAAGAAAGGGTGCCGAAGGACATAGGCTGAGAGAACCAGAGCTCTAGGAGCGTGGGTGGGAGGCAGGAATGCTGCTCATGGACACCCACGGGGGCCAGCCAGAATTGGCATCTGTGTCCCTGGGCATGGAGGTCCAGGATACATGCCCCCAAATAGTGTAGGCGCCATCCCCTCCTCCTTCCCTGGGGTCTCCGAGCCTCCTGCAAAGGTCACAGAATCAGAAACTCTTAGTTTGTGATCCGCCACTCACTAGCTATGCTTCATCCCCTCGATCCTCAAGGGTTTGCATCCAAAATATCAGACCATGAATCAGACAGATTCCTGCCCCTCAAACTATTCTGTGGGTCACTGGTGCAAAGATCAGACAAGCTTGGGAAACACTGCACCCAACACTCTCGAAGGTTCACAGTGCACACCGGCATGTCCTGCAGGAACTATATAAGAAAGCTGTGGGAAACATAGTTTCCACCGTGTTTGATCATGGAAGTTCTTCCACTCCATGCTGCCTGTATGACCTATTAGTGGTTGTTCTCTAGAAAGTACTTTGAGAAACAGTGGGTCTCCATGATGTCTTCAGGGTGAGAAGTCCTTTGATAAATGGTTTGAAGACCGTCCTGCTGCATCCAGTGGAGACGGGGGTGGGGGAGGGTGGGGGGTGGGGTGGGGAGAGGAGGTGGGGAAGAGGAGGGGTCAGTGTCAGGGCTGGAGGAACAGCAAGGGTCCTGGGGCACTGCCACAGGGGATCTACATCCTTGCCCTGGGCGAGGGCTTCCCAGGTGAACTCCCAAGGAGGCCGCTGACATCCCAGCTAGAACGAGGCCTTAGGGCCCAGGTGGGGAAGGATCTGAAGCCCAGAAACAGGTTCCAGGCAGTTTTGTCTCAGTATCTGTAAGCTGCTTCTTTTTTTTTTTTTTCCCAGCCAAGGAACGGAAGAAACATGGACGATAACTCCCGGTAGGATACTCCAAGGTCAGTGCCATTGCAACTGTTCTCCTCTAAGCAAACGTTGTGTCTGACTGAGGGGGAGTGAGAGCCAGCCAGAGGGGTGGCAGTTCAAGAGCATGGGGGCCACCTGGAACCTCGGAGTGTCCTCCACCCCCTCCCTTCCCTGCTCTGCACACCACAGAGACCCCCACCCGGCACACAATGCAGCTTTTGCCCCCATGCTGGCTCTTTGCAAGCGTCTCCGGCAGGGGCTGTGAGGGAATGAGAGCCCCCCTTGGCCCAGCTGATCCTCAGGATTTCTCACCTGACCCTTCTGATGAGGGAAAAGCTCCTCCCGCCCCCCCCCCCCCCCCCCCCGGGCAGGCTTGGCACGAGAGGGGGAGCACTTGAGAGCGGGAACATCTCGGAGTACTGCCAGGCCAGCCCACTCCCTCCCATTCAACAGTGTTCTGAGACCCAGAGTTTAAATCCAAGGAGATTCCTTGGTCTTCAGGCCTGTGGAGGTGAAGTCCATGTACAAGGGCAGCTCTGGGCCTCCTCCGTCTCTCATGATGGTGTGCTCCCTGGGGCCTGATGCTGACCTGCTGACAGCAGCTGGGGCCTGGGCAGGCCAGGGTGCCAGAGAAAGCTGCCCAGATGCTGGGAGACAGAACGCCATGGGTGAAAGCCGGGGAAGAGGTTCCCTGAGGCCACAGCACTCACACAGCCTGAATGGCCCAATTAAATACTGCAAAAATAAATAAGTACCGATTTGGGGAATTTATGACTTGTCAAACTGAGGCGTAATTTTTAAAATACGTTGTGCAATAACATGCCCACAGGCCTTGTCTCGATTCTGATAATGATTTGATCCAAGCAGTGCATTTTTCTCTTCTTTTTTCAGAATTCGGTGGCAAAGAGAAACTGGATCAGATAAAGAAACCGAGCAATTATTTTGAACACGTGTCAACTTTCTTTCTGTGAACAATAAAAGATAATTCTCTTGCTCTATATTCACTAGAATATTCAGTTGCATAAAAAATAAAGCAGCATGGACACAATATTTTCATTTCTTATTGGGAAGTCTTGCAGGAGGGATTAGATATATTTTTAAAATAATAAGATTTTAAATAATAATGTGCTGGGTTTGGCATTGTTTTAGCCTGCCACAGATACCTTGTTATTATTGATAATCGAGGGCCCAGGCTAGGGAGAGACTGGCTGGCTTCATGTTCTGATTCTTTCACCTTTTAGCTGGGGGTCGGTGGGCCAGTCACTTCCCATCCCTGTGCCTCATTCTCCTCCATGGTAAAATAGGGTTGGTAATAATAGTACCTTCACAGAGTTTTTGTGAGAACGGAGGAGACCATCTATGAAAGGGCTTAGCATGGTTGTACATAGGGAATGCTTGATAAGCCTTGGCTCTGTGACACCTCAAAGATGATTTTCATGATGCAAATACTACCAGAGCGACTTGCCGTAACGACACTGCTTCTATCTCACTGACCGGGGACTTGAGGTTACAACACCAAGTTAACATATAACAATTCCAGGAAACCAGGATGCTTAGCCCTTTTACCTTCTCAGGCTCCTCCTCTGTAAACAGTATTTGACTTCCAGATCTCCCCAGATCATTCGAAGGAGTAGATGACGCAGAAGATGGGCAGTAACACAAGGAGGGACCCTAGTGATAGATGCAATGAACCTAAGCTGCATTGAAACATCCTTCTTTTAAGCTTCTCCTCAAATTTAAAAGTCCTCCTTTTAAGATATAACGTAGATGTCACACTTTGGGATTCGTTTTTATTTTTAGCATTTATACGCTCTTGGAATAAGTCTCAAGCCTATTCTCCCAAATAGGGTATTTTAAGCCCCCTCAGTAGATCTTACCTGCAGAGATGAGTAGAACAAACCTGACTCTGTGTGACATTTTGCTGAGCACAGGTTGCAGGTGGAGGGATCAAGGCACTGGTCTGAGACCCTGCAGTAGGTAGGAGACAGGGCAGGTTTGGCCTCCTGGTGCATCCCAAATCCTCGGAGCACAGGCCACGCTGACTCAACCTCATGCCTCTCTAATAGTGTGAGCAGAGCACAGCGGTGGTGCGTAATGCTCCAGTACAAGTCTGCAGGAACAGTCTCGACATTTTCAAGTGACCAAGGATGGCTGTTTCTGCCCCAAACCAAGCCCTAGAATCCTCCTCACTCAATCAGTGTTAATTGACTCCACCCCAGTGGAGGATCATACACTTGGCACAGGCCTGCCAAGGGCCAGCCAGGAAAACGATGTTTATGGGGGCGAGGGATGGGCAAAGAGGGCCACCGCTTCTAAGAAACACCGTTTGAGCTAAAAACTCTTCCTTTGCCCAAGCCAGTCTCTGATGATGGGAAGATAGACACAGACTCTGCAATCTCAGACATCACCTCACTCCTTTCCCCCACAGCAGTGACCAGTGATGCTCCACCAGTGCCAATAAATCCAGAGAGGAAGCAGACTGTGATTTAACCTTCAGCCTCCACACTGACAACTGGTTCTCCCTCTGTACGGTGCTGGGCAATTTGTAGCCTGGCGTCCTGTGAAAAGGAGCCTTATGATATGATTCTATCCAGGTGTCCCATCAAATAAGACCAAATCCTAGGCCCAATGTTGGTCTCTAGAGGGAGGATGCCTGCCTTCTTAGCCCTGATGGTCACTTCGTAGGGAGAGGCCATGCCTCAGCCCATTGTCCAGGCCCCTGAGAGCCTCAGGAAGATCAGGGGTCTGAGGCTAGCCAGAACAGAATTTGAAAGGAACTCTCAGAACGTTGGAGTGGGCAGAGGCCTCTGATCATTCAGGCCCACCTTCTCGCGGGCTGCTGAGGAAAGCACCCCAGAGAGGCCAAGTGACTTACTCACGGCCACAAGGCTACTGGCAAGCATGTCCAGAACAAAGCTCACATCTTTCAATTAACATCTAATTGCTGGGGCACCTGGGTGGCTCAGTTGGTTAAGCATCTGCCTCGGCTCAAATCATGATCCCAGGGTCCTGGGATCGAGCCCTGCGTTGGGCTCCCTGCTCAGCGGATTGTCTTCTTCTCCCTCTCCCTCTGCCACTCCCCCTGCTTGTGGTCTCTCTCTCTCTCAAATAAATAAATAAAATATATTAAAAAAAATAAAGCCTAATTACTTTCTTCACTCTGACTTTACTATCCCATATTAGTTTTCTAGGACGGCCATAACAAATTTTCTCAAGCTTATTGACTTCAAGCAACAGAAATGTATTCTCTTATTGTTCTAGAGGCCAAAAGTCCAACATAAGGGGATCATTAAGGCCATGCCCCGTCTGAAGACCTTAGTAGAGAATCCTTTCTTGCCTTTTCTAGCCTCTGGTGGCTCCAGATGTTCCTGTTGGTTGTGCAGCTTCACTCAAATCTCTGCCCCTATCATGTGGCCTGTCCCCTTTGTCTTCTCCCTTTCTCATCTCTTACACAGATACTTTCTAAACACTGATATTGACACACACTTTCTTACTCTTTTTTCTCCAATCACATTTATATTAGTTCTTTTCACTGCAAGCTATAGACCTCCCATATTGTTTTGTCAGTCTGGTGTACATTATGGATATTTTCTTTTGATCTATCTTCCAGTTCACTTAATCTCTATTCAGCTGTGTCTCTTATGTTATTAAAGCCACCACCTGAGTTCTTACTTTGGTTATTACATTTGTCAGTTCCAGATTTTCTATTTCCTAATTTCATTATTTTCTAGCTTTCTGATGAGATTCTCAATCTTGTCATTTTTCTCCTTTAACATAGTAAGAACAGATATTTTTAGAATCTTTCTAATGAGTAAATTATCTAGGTTCCCTTTATGTCTGTTTCACTGTTTGATATTTATCTCGATTTTTGCTTGTTATCCATCTTTGCTCTGACAGTATGGTTCTTTGGGGCCCTGATGAAATAGCTGAGAGTTTTTCATGGGCTCCTCCATTGCACACCCTAGACTCCGGTTTTTGTCCCCTGGTCCTTGGAGGGTGACAAAGACTGCTGCCCAGTTTTTCAGTCTCACAGTTGCCTTCCTGAAGCCTTGAGATATTCATATAAGAAACTAGCCACCAAGGCTTATTTTACCTTTCTGGGTTTACATCTTAATCAACTCTTGGCCCTATAAGTCTTAAACTGCCACGTTATCCTTCCTGATACCTATTTACCAGAGAAAGTCTTCAAAGTCCATGAGGACACAGATGTGAGTGTAGACATGGTTTCTTAGAGCAAAAGAATCGGAAAGAACCCAGGTGTCCCATTAACAAGAGAAGAAAGAAATATTACAATGTTCATATAAATGACATTTATATAGCAACAAAAAATGAATGAACCACTTGCATAAAATTAGAAGAGTCTTAAAATCATGATGTTGAGTGAAACAAGCAAGATGCTTTTTATAGCAAGATAACATTTATATAAGTTGAATACTATGGCAAGAACAAATACCAAATTTTGGAGACCAGTGATTCCTGAGGGTAGGAAGACTGACACAAACTAGGAGGGCCACAGTGGGACTTCAACTGTATTGGTAATCTTTATGTTGGGTATTTAAAAGAGTAAAATTAATAATTTATAAATGTATTTATGTGGAAGCACATAATTTATAAAATTTAAATTTTAGTAAAAAGTAATAATTTATAAATGAATTTATGTGGAAGCACAGAGAAGGAAGAGATTGTTTGTGTCCAGGAAAATCAAGGAGAGAGGTGGTTCTTGAATTGGTTCTTGAAGCATCTGTAGGATTGCTATAGATGGCAATGGAAAAGAACATCCCTGACCGAAAGAATAACAAACATAGGTGGGAAAGTGCATGTTCAAGGGACTGCAAGTAGCAGGATGGTATCTTCCTGCTCTCCCACCCCAGCCCACACACATGAACAACCTTCCTGTTAGGCTAGGTATCACTTGTTGAAACTGGGGTGAGGTGAGATTTCAAGCAACTGGGATGTCAGGATATGACCCATGTTGAGGAGCTATGACAAGCCATAGTTCAGTTATATGGGTGGTGTGCATGGCCTGGCAGCCGGACTGCCTGGGTTCAAATTCCACATTTGCCTCTCACTATTTGTGTATCTTTGTTCATTACCTCACCATGCTGTGCCTCAGTTTCTCTATCATCAATGTGAACACAATAATAGAACCTATCCTGTATGGTTGTTCTGAGTATTAAATGAGTTAATACTTGTAAAGAATTTAGAACAGTGAGTGCCTGATATCTCATAGGTATTCTGTTGGTATTTGTTATTTATCTTCATTGTTGTTATTACAGCACAAGCAAAGGAGACTGTCTGAGGCCTGTTGCCAGGGAAGTCACCCTGACTGGGCTCTAAAATCTCTCTCTCTCTCCTACATCAAATTAGTGATTAGCTTTTGTGTACCCTATAGATTTCTCCTTTCTGAATTTAAAAAAATAGAGTAACTGAGAACTGGGTTAAGGGCTCAGCTCTGTCATTGGCTACTCCCTGTGTATAATATCTTCTTACGGTCTTAGATAACTTACTTAACTTCTCAGAGCCTTAGTTTATTCATCTGTAAAATGGGACAAATGATAGAACCTACTATATAATAGTGCTGTTATGACTAAACATAAGAATGAACGTAAGGTCTCAGTAAGTGTGGTGCATGCACAATTTACAAACACGTATCTACATGCTAATGCTATATCATAGATACTGTGCAGTGTGTTTCCATTTGTGGAGACCTGAAATAGTTATATTTTCCGAGTATGCACTTTTTCAGGCATTATGGTGGGTAATTTATATTAATCTTCACAGTCCTGCAAAATAGTGTATTAGAGAAATGTTAGTTACTGCCACAGAAAAATCTTATACTCTTGCTGGCTTAATTCAGTAGAATTTCACTTCCAATTCTTAGCTAGTCCACTGCAGGTGCTCCTTATTATTGGACTCTTCCAGGTTTCTCCTCCACTATAGGCTCTGTCTAGGATGAGCTCAAGGGCCTCTAGGCCTATTCTGTGGGTAGATGGGGAAAGATAAGAGGCTTTCAGGGGGGAGGATTTTTAGAGGCCAGAGCACTCCTTTTAGTAGAACTCAGTCATGTGACCATGCCTGACTGGAAAGGAGCCTGGAAATGTAATCTAGCTTAGTGGCCTGGAAGACGGAGAGACAGATTTGGTAAACAGCTGCTCAGTTTCTGCTGTAGTAAAAGCATTATCTCTAGGGCATGAGAAAACTGATACTCATAGATATTAAATACTTGCCCAAGGTCTTTGACTCAATGGCAGAGTCAGAATTCAAACCCAGGTATAACTAGCTCCAATATCCATAGCTCATGACTCACCATTGCTGGCTGTCTCTCAGGGACACAGTATTAGACCTTGGCTGGGTGCAGGAGTGGGTGGGTTTAGGGTAGAGGGTTTAATTGTATATGAAGTTACAAAGTTATAATCGCTGCTACCTCAGTCTTTGACTTGCTAGGTAGAGATGATGTGCCTTGTGCAAGAATGGAGTGAAGCTAGAGTCCACCGTAGCCAAGGAATTCCAGGGCCATGTCTGATTAGGGGTTGAGAGAGGGATCTGGATGAATTGGGGGAGGTCGAGCAGGGACCTCCCCACCTCGTCTTGGGCTCTCAAATTCTTTCCCAATTCAAGATGTTTAGAGACTCTGGCTTTATTAGTCTATAAAGTTATTTTTCTTGTGTATCTCAATCCCTGAAAGAAACAGATGTGCCTGGCCCAAACAAACCCCTTAAGAGAGTTGGAAAAATTCCACTTCTGGACAATTTTATTTTTTTGTTCAATTCTCTCATCTCTTTGCTGACTCTTGGCATTTCAGTTTAATATTAAAACCATCAATTTGCCTCAAGAGATTAAGTCACAATCAATAGAAACCCTGAAGGAGAAGGTAATAGGATTTAACATTACTTATACTCTTAGTCTTTGTCTTCCAGACATTGGCGAAATGGAACTTAGGAAATTGCTGTAATAAAGCAGAGCCCAGGAGAAGAGGCTTGCACTGCAAAGCAGCTACAGGGATGCTGGAGCACGGGGCAGTGGGCTGCAGACTCAGAAAGAGAGGTGGCCAAAGGGAAAAGTTGCCACTTTTCACCATTTCCCAGGGAAAACTCACCATGACCTCAAGCAGTGGAAGAAGTGTGAGGAACATTTATGGGAAGGAGAGACTCAGGAGAGTAGATTTTATGCTTGATTGGTGCTTCAGCGATGGATAGCCCTGCAAAATTTACCTTTTTATCAGGGGATAGGGACCCCTCCCACTGAACTAGAATACAGGGACCTTTGGGTAATGAGACTTGTTTTACTTAGAGTGAGAGACCCAACAATACTGTGGTTTGAAGAGCAAGTAAGATTTTTCTCTCTAGCTTACCATCTCAAAGTGGATGACCCAGATCTGTGGAGCAGCTCTGTTCTGTGAGCCATTCAGAGATACAAGGCCCTGAAAATCACTGCCCCACTATCCCGTGCATTATCGAAGCTGAGTTGCCACCAGTCTGTGCTCCAGCTTGGTGAGGCGCATCACAATGTGTTAACAGCTAGGCCTGGAAATGACAAACACTGCTTCCCTCCCTTGGAGAGAAATCAGCAACAGAGCCTCCCTCAGGGGATGTAGTCCATACCTGGGTGGCCGTGTCCCACGGCAACCCTGCTACCTTAGATTTAGAAAAAGAGAAGAAGGGTGCCTGGTGGGCAAACCAGCTGACTAACACAGGACCCAATGTTGAGGAAAGGGAAGTGATTCTTTTAGCAAAGTACTAATACGTGAGGGGGGAAGACGAAGTTGATAGTGCAAAAGCCTGTCACGGGCTGGTAGATGCTCTACCAGCAGGACCCAACGTGTCTCTTCTCCACCTCACTGAGTGGAATTTGATGAACTTAATGGCTGTCTATGGAAATTGGAGGTCAAGGAGAAGAGGTGGGATTCTGCAGCCCAGACCACCCAGGAGAGGGAAGAGAGAGGATGTAAAGGGGAGGGGTCAGTGACCCAGTGGCTGCAAGAAGGGGTGGCTGTGTGGAGCTGCCCCAGAAGTGAAGTGAAAGCTGTGTCTGTTGAAGAGATACCTGGTGAGAGAAGGTAAGTTGAATGGTAAGAAGATTCTATCCCCAAACATTCCTGTGAATATTCTCCCAAAGGATGAGAAGGCATGACTGGAACCTGAAGTGAAAAATTGAAATCCTTCTGGACTCTGAGTGATTTATTTAGGGATGGACTGTTCCATTCTCTTCTACTGTGGTGGGGGTGGGGGGAGCAGGTGCGGGACTATGCCTCTCCAGCTTGGTGAGAAAGTTCTTTACAGGGACTCTGTTGGTCCACACAAGGCATATTTTCTTTGACATTCTCCTCTAGTAAGCTGTGCTTCACCCTTGAACCATTCATTACTCATAATTCCTGATTTAATGTGTGTTCTCATCCAGATATTAAAACACCATGAGGGCCCGAGGGGTGGGCATGGACCCCAACTGTTTAGGTCTATGCTATACATACAGTTCCTAATACATGTTCAACACATAGGAGGTGCTCAATTAATAACTGAACTGAGTTTCTTCCAGGCCCTATGGCTTGTTGCCAAACAGGGGAAGGGCTTGTAACAATATAAATGGAGGGACTACAGTTCAATGCAGTTGAGATCCCTCCCAGGGATTCAGAGCCACCTCTGGCATCTGCCTACATCAACCTCAGGACATTAAACAGGGTACTTGACCTACTGAGGCCTTGAGCACCCACCCAGGCCAGTTACCGCTAGCTGCTCATGACTGCTCAGCCCAGTTTCTCAGCCATTAGGATCTCTCAGAGCAGCCCAACCCAATGGACCCATTCACTCCCCACATACGTGGTCTCTGCACATGCTGCCATTTGCCTTCACAGAGGAGGAGACAAGCATCACGCTGCCCTGGATTTTCTCCCAGCCATCTCCCCATTGCCTCCCTGTCTCCCAGGGCCACCACTCCCTCTGGGCTCTTTGGACCTTTGCACCAGGATAAAAAGCCCTCTTAATCCACAATCTCTTCCCCAAATTCTGTACTTCCATTTCCTTTCTCTTCCTTGAGGACTTCCTGGGCAGGGGATGGGGTGGGAGAGGCTGCTCAGTGTCCAGCACCAGGTTTTCCAGGATGCCCCCAGGGGAGGTCCTCCTCACTACCTTAAGAATTCCAGACCAGTTGTCCTCCATCCTCCCCTAAAACTCAGCACTTCTTGGCAGCTCATTTGTTCCAGCGAAGCCAACCCGCCCCTCCTCAGTTCTGTCATCTACAGATATCCTGGCTGCACTTTTCTCTTCTCTTGAGGGATACAGGAATTTGTTCCTGGTCTCCCTCCCCACCTCTTGTCCTGTGTCGTCCTCAAAGCCCCTGTGAACATCTGACACTCAGGACTTGGATTTCTTGACCTCTTCCTCCACAGAGCTGATAATATTAGATCTTTGTGTGGGACTGTTACAAGAAAATACTATTGATAAGGGGAGGCAGAGGTAGGGTCTAATCTGAAATGTGATGAGAAGTCATCATGGACAATTTCAGTCCTCTGGCTTCCTTTCTGTGACCTGGGATCTAAAATTGGGAATGAAGTCAAATAAAACAAACAAACAAACATCACAGCACCCCCTCCCCCAAATACAGGGCCAAGCTTCCATTAAAGCTTCATCAGACAAAGACCTCCAGGGACAAGCCAACGAAATCGGATTTATCGACGTGAGGCAGTGAAGGAGGAAATTCAAAGGAGCTGTGAAGTCTGCTCAATAGGAGGGGTGAGGTTTATAAGGTCAAGACTCTTGCTGGAGAGTCTAAAGGAAGTGGGGAGCATGTCTGTGCTGGTTGTGGTTTCTGAGGCAGAATTAGGAGAAAGTAGAATTAAGCAGGGGTTGGGTACCATGGTGAGCAAAGATGGCTTGGTGTCTGGATGTCCCTAGTAAAAGATGGGGGTAATAAAGCAAATTGGGGGGCATCGCTGGTAAGAAAGCAGTGGCCATTCAAAGCAAGGGTTGTTATGGCATTTTACAGCTACAGCCAAACTTTGGAAGAAATGTGGTTTTCTGTGAACTTTGCATTTGGCTTTATCTGGGTCTGATATGCCAGCCTGGAGAACAACAGAGCTGCTTTTCCATTTTTTCAGCCTGAGCTTATCTTCATTCTTTTAGGCCTGGATATGTTTTAACTCTTTCAGTTAATTGGATTTTGCTCATTGAAATATTCTCTTTTAAATCATGCTAAAGTCAGATATCCACATTTCCCTCTGCCACGATGACCACCAACCACACACAGGATCAAAGGCCCCGCAAAGCCTGATGTGGCCATGTGCAGGGCAATTGCAGGATGCTTCATTAAAACAAGTGGAGTCAAATAAAACTCAGGTTCAAATCAGAGGAGACTTATTCCCAGCAAAAAAGGGAGCGAGCTATCTACTTGCTGTAGCACAATCAATTTCCCTTGACTGGTATCAGGGAACAGTTATTTCTAATAAGGCCCTAAAGCATTTGCTCAGAGAAAGTGTTTATTAGCTCATTATCTCCCACTTCTTTTAAGAAAAAAAAAAGGGGGAAAAAAGGAAAACCACTTAGAATCTGGACACAAGAGGAGCCCAGCTATCGTGGCTGATGAAAAACAACTCATATTCCAGTGGTCCTTAGACTTTAATATGCTTCAGAAACATCTGTGGGCTTGCTGAAACCCAGACTGTGTAGATTCTGATTCAATAGGGCCCAAGAATTCACGTTGTTAACAGGCTCCCAGGTGATACTGATGGTGCTGGTGCAGGGACCACATTTGAGAAGCACTTCTCTCCCCTAGAGCTTCCTTAGTACTTCAACCTTCCACACGTTTGCACTTTCTGTTCTTCCTGCTTGAAATGCTTTCCTGCTCTCCATCTAACTGATTGCTTGTCTTGATTTGTTATACCTCTTTCTTGGCCATCGTTATCAGTTATCTATTGCTGCGTGACAAATGACCCCCGTGAGGACCTCTGGAATGGTAGGATGAGGTGTTTAGGGCAACCATTCCCTGACAGAGACCCTTACTAAGCTAGTCAAAATTAATACAGGCAAACTCTCTGGAGATGGAGGGGTTTACAACAAATGGAGAAACATTAATTCAACAACATCTGTGGAAACTTAGCAGGAACAGTAGAAATCCATGGTATGTAGGCCCATCTTCCCACAGCTCTGCCTTATGGAAGAAGTGTTCCAGTGAGCGCAGCAATCACATGGCAGTTCATGTCTCCCCCCGCTCTCTGGGTTGGAACAGCTATTCCCAGTGCTTTTGGCAGATAATGAACATGGGCAGATTCCATTTTCTATATTTCTATGCTTTTGAAGGCCTATAGCAAGTGAGTGGTGGCAGTTAGGTGGCATCCATTTCCTTACTCTAACTTCTACTACATAGAGAAGATCCTGGCAGGGAAGCTACTGAAGATAAAACCCGCCTTGGGACGGCTGGGTGGCTCAGTTGATTAAGTATCTGCCTTTGGCTCAGGTAATGATCCCAGGGTCCTGGGATCGAGTCCCATATTGGGCTCCCTGCTCAGTAGGGAGTCTGCTTCTCCCTCTGCCTGCCATTTCCCCACTTCTGCTTGCTCTCTCACACTCTCTCTCTGACAAAAAAAAAAAAAAAAAAAAAAAAAAAAATCTTAAAAGAAAAAAAGAGTAAGACCTGCCTTTCCAACATAGCTCTATGTTGCAGAAGAGATGCTTTGGTGGGCTCAGCAGATGCATGATAGTTCCCATCTTCCTTAGCTTCCCAGGGCTGAAGACCTATTCTGGGTAGATTTGGCAACCAGTAAATTTCAGATCTCGTCCTCTTTGGACCTGTGTTGCAGGAAATCCACACTGGGGACAAACGTGGGAATGGCAGCAGCCTAGCATGGGACCACTTTCCAGCATTCACTCCCCACTGTCAGGAAACACAGCTCCTGCTCCATAAGGAGGGTCCAGGTGGAGCAGTCAGTCAAGAGTGAGTTCCCCAATAACAAGACCTGAAATACCTTTTTTAATTGCCCATAGAATATTCACCAAGATTGACCATATCCTGGATCATAAAACAAACCTTAACAAATTTTAAAAATCTGAAATTATACAGAGTATATTCTATCCATAGTGGAATCAAACTAAAAATAAATAATAAAAAGACACTTGAAAATCTCCAAACACTTGAAAAATTAACAGCACGTGTTTACCAAACTCAAACTTAATCTGTGCACCTGATGTAAGTAAGGCAATGTCTGAGATACCGGTTTTGAAGCAGAGAAAGATTTACTATCAGAAGAGCAGCCCAGTGAGAAGGCAGGGAATCGTCCCCAAAGCTGCCTTGCCCTGTTGAGCCTATGCACAGCTTATATACATGAGAGAAAGGTAAGGGATTTCTTGAAACTGGGGACGAGGGGAGCAGTTTGAAAGAGTCTGGAGGTAAACATTCTTTTGGACAATGGGGCACAATTTAGGACCTGGTACAATCAGGTATGTCAAGACAAATGATACCATCCTGTTCCCATTAGCTTTCTACAACTACTGGGTACATGAGTAGGGGTAATGATTGATCAAACATGAGGTTAAGAGGTGCATAGAACATAATTAAGTAGGGAACAAAACAGAATGTGGAGCTAAGTTACTAATGCAACTAATATAGCCATAGTTCTGATTATGCTTTCAAAACAGGTCCAGGAACCAAGTTTCTGACCTCAGCACTTCTTAATAATCAATGGTGGTGTGTCTGGTTGGCTCAGTCAGTGCAGCATACAACTCAGGATTTCAGAGTCATGAGTTCAGGCCCCACATTGGGCATGTAGCCTACTTAAAAAAAATCATCAATGGGTCAAAGAAGAAGTTTCAAAAGAAATAAAAAGGTAAATAGAACCGAATGACAATGAAAACATATCAAAATTTCTTAAGATGCATTTAAGCAAGGCTAACAAGAAAATTTATAGCACTAAATGCTTAGATTAGAAGAGAGAAATGCCTCAAGTCAATAATTTAAGTTTCTACTTTAAGAAAGTCAGAAAATTAGTGAAAGAAGAGAAAAATAAGCCCAAATCAAGCAGAAAGAAGAAAATGATAAAGGATAGGTGTCATGGAATTGAAAACAGAAAAACAGAGAAAATTAATGAAACAAAAAGCTGTCTCTTTAAAAAAAAAAAAAAAAGCGTTGCCATTGATGAACTTCTAAAATCACTGAAAAAAATCTAGTCTGGGAATTGGAATTTTTTAAAAATTTCCCAGGGAAGTCAATGTGCACCCAGGGTTGAAAACCACAGGTAAAGGAGTTCAGATCAGCTTCTGTTGGCTGTTCGGAGTGATGAAAGCAGAGATCAGGGTGCAGAGAAAACACTCTACATATCCAACAGGTCCACCCTTGCTAAAATACGGAGCCTTCTCCGTGACCATGACACCAGTTAAATCTGAGATATGCTTACAGTTCATTCCTCTCTGGGCCTCCATTCCCTTCCTGTAAAATGGAGATAATCATCCTTATCTTGAAGGACTATTGTGAGGCTTAAATTATATGATGTGTACAAAGTATCCAGTCCAGTGCTTGACAGATAAACATTTTTGGCTGTCAAGTAGCAGAAAACCTAACACAAGGACATTTATTGTCTCACAGAAGAGCAGTCCTAAAGGTTAACCTGAAGGACCCAGGATCTTTGGGTTCTTCCATCCTTAGTGTGTTGAGACTTACCTTTTGGGTTTACAAGATGGCATCAAAAGCAGATAGGACAATGTTGAGCTGAAGAACAGTCTTTCCTCCCCTGTGTTGTCAAGACCAAAACCCTACCCCAAACCACCCAGCTCTTTGTGTCTCGTGGGTCAGAATGGAATCCTACCTTGTGTCCAAATCAATGCCTGGGAAGGGAGATGACATCACCATAAACAGCTTAGAAGAGGGGCAGATTTAAAAACAGAAACAGAAAAAGGATATGCAGGTCCTACTCCCAGAGGTTGAGTAAATTGACTGGGGATGAGCCTGAACACAGGTGGATTTTCAATGCTCTGAGGTGACTTCAGTGTGCAGTCATTCCTGAGAATCACTGGCTTCGACTCCCCTGTGAATAATGTCATCATTCCTTTGGCGAGACACTGCAGTGAAGAGCCCACACTGGTTGCCATAGTCACTTTGTGTTAGATCCTCCACTCCTGAAGGAGTGGAGATCGGCTCTGCAGTCAGAGTTTGCATTTTAACACCATCCCCAAGTAAGTCTCATGACCTTTTAAGTGTGAGAAGTGCTAGTATAAAAGACACTTCTGCATGATCTTCCTGTCTGAAACCTGCAGCTACATCTCCAAATCTTTCTACAGTCTTACCTCCAGCTCCTCCCTGGGTTCATGTAAGTATGACTTCCAATGCCTTACTACCGGGGGACAGACAGCTCCTGTCTCGCTTTGCCAGATAGACTGAGTCTTTAGAGAATCTGGGGTGAGACTCCAACAGGTGATAGACTGCAGGTGAGAATAATGTTGTTATTGTCTTGATAAACATGTGACACTTCCTTCCACAGGTCAAGGCCCTTCCAGGGTGCTTTGAGGAGTCAGAATTGAATAATGCATGGCCTTTCTCACCAAGCTTGCCAAGTAGAAGGGCCAAATAACAAAGCACAACAACAACAAATGCACTTACAGAACTTTAAACCTACAAGATGCCTTTACATCTATATGTTCCTTGCAAAAACAGGCTTAAAGAAGTTACCTGGTTGTTCAAGCCCATACATCTAGGTGAGTGGTAAGTTTGGCTCTGAGAACTAGGACTTTTGACTCCAAACCAGGATTGCCAGGTAAAATACAGGACACTCAGTTAAATTTTAACTTCAGTGGATAATTTTTAGTGTAAGTATGTCAAGTGCAATGTTTGAGACACACTTATTCCAAAAAAATATTTATTATATCTGAAATTAAAATATAAGTGAGCATCCTATATTTTTATCTGGAAACCTTATTTCACAACCCTCTTTCCTCTATGTAGCAGAATGTGATGGGTGCTAGTTACTTTCATCTACTAAATTCCTTTCCTTCCTCCATGATCCTAGTACTCAGCAAAGCCATTATAGTATATTATAGAAGTGGCTGAGGCATGAAGTAGCTGCCATTACCAGCCTGAAGCTGTGAAATGGAAAGTCTGTAGAGCCTTTCAATGTGACACCCCTCCTCTCTGTCCTTGGGGCATCACCATGAGGAAGGTCCCCAAGATTTGGGGACCACATTGGGCTTTCACTGATGCTCCAGACCCAGGCCTACAAAACAGTCAAGAGCATGATGCTTCCTGTTGAGGGAGCATGGGTCAACATATACATTTCTCTATTTCCCTCATAAGTTCTGAACCAATTGAGAGAAAGACAGACACAGAAGTTAAGCAGGTAGAGGTCAAAATAATCATCTTGAACACACACTTAGCATTTGCCATTCTGTGTTCAGATGGGGGATACTGAAGGTGTGAATCCAAGGGACTGATTTCTGAAACAATCTACTGTGGACCTGACATTTTAACTTTTTTTTTTAAAGATTTTTATTTTATTTATTTGAGAGAGAGAGAGAGAGAGAGCACAGGAGGGGGTAGAGTCAGAGGAAGAAGCAGACTCCCTGCCAAGCAAGGAGCCTGATGTCGGACTCGATTCCAGGACTCCGGGATCATGACCTGAGCTGAAGGCAGTCGTTTAACCAACTGAGCCACCCAGGCGCCCCTGACATTTTAACTTTATAACCAAACCCTTTAGAAGTTATTTTGTGCCTCAACCATCTCTTAGGATTATCATGCTCCCTAGTTCATCAGCGGTGGTTTTACTCTATTTTAGACTGTAGTCCAAACTCCCTGATCTCTCTTCCTACCTACTCTGCACCCGGCTGTCAGCCTCATCTGCTTTAAGCCTTGTTTCAGTAATACCACTTCCCATCTCAAAAACCTTCAATGGATCCCTGTTTTCAATTCTTCACATCTCAGTTCTGCCTGCCCCTTCAAATCTCCCCATCATCTGTTCTAGTCCCACACCTGACTCCCTCTCCCCTCCATGCCCCTCTGCTCTGCATTCTCATTCACTGAACTCACCCCCACCTTAAACCCACTCTACTTATACTTCTCCTCCCTTGGACAGCCTCTTCTCTCGAACTTCCACACTTTCCCTGTCTCCGAAAACTCAGCTCCAGTCCATTGATTTCCTTCTGCTTTAAACCCAAATGGCAAGTTTTCATTTTGAGAAACATATCAGCCCCTTTGTGCCATCATTTATCACTCACTGTTTCCTTTCTCCCCCAGTAAATCTCCCAGAGTAGAGACCACCTCTTCTGAAACTTCTATATCCCCCATTGCACAAGCCCATTGTGGAGAGCTCCTAGAGATCCCTAACTTGCTTGGTTGATTATCCAAAAACTTATCTCTCTAAGCTCAGGATTAGGATTTGATGAACACACCTAGATTCTCCCTATTCCTTGCTTCCCGATATGTAAACATTTGTCTCAACATCATACAGTTTTAATGAAAGCTGTTATCATTTATTTGTGTCAACTATGTACTAGAATCATGCTGGGCACTCTATATTTATTGATTCCTCAGGACACACTGCTATTAAGCAACAGAATCTGACCTGAATCCAGATATACCTGCCCCAAAGGCCATGATTTTAACCATGATGTATATTTGCAGTCATTATTACAGTGTGAAGAGACTAGTCTCTTTGATGCATCATTTCTCAAAGTGTAACTTTTGGAGTCCTAATAGATTTTTATGTGAAACCAAGATTCCACTGCTAAATCAATTTGGCAAGTACTGCATAGAACAAGAGTGGTTTCTTTTATTGAAGAGGAGCTTGGCACTTTTAATGGACTGAAATACATTATGAATAGTCAGAAAAAGAATATGGCCCACAGGGTTCCAAATGTATTTGACTTGGGATTTTTTTCATACAACATCTCAAGGGCCCAGTGCATTCTGGAATGTGTTTTGGAAATATGGCTTGACAGCATGCTTACATGTCAGCTTATTTCCCTTTTCTGGATTTACTTCATTTCCATGATGTTTCTCTGAAGGGGAGTACCCAGCACCCCATTAAGCATTTTTATTATTAAGGTTTTTGACCAAGGTAGGATGACAATTATCTCTGATTTTTAATATCTTTCTGGGTGATAGACATAGTGTCAATTATTGACCTGTTGGGGAAAGTTGCACACTTGGGATCAAAGTCATTGGACAACATGAATCTCCAGCTACCACTCCCAGTCATCCCTGGTGCCCTATACTCATTTTCCCCTGAGTGCTATGTACCTAAAGGAGCTGGGGGCCTGGATGTGCAAGGGGACACAATGTCTGCTGCAGAGCAGCAGAAGACAGACAGCAGATCAATCTGCCTGTGATGAGCAGTGAGATAGGGTGAACAAATTGCTGGGAAAGGAAACTAGAAAGGCTTTAAGGGCAAGATCAACATTTATTTATTCTAAATCAATTAAGTTATTCTTGCCCCAGTTGGACCTCCTTGGATAACTTCATGTGCACGCACTCATTCTCAGTTTTTCCTAGAAGAACAGCTGGAGCACAGGACCCTAATTGTTTCCCTGGGACTCAGTTCCTGAGAAGACATATCTTCAGAGCCTTAGATTGCCCCTGCCCCATTTGTCCTGCAGGTCAGGCAGTTTCCCATCCAGAAATAAAATTTCTGTTTTTATTCTGTTGATTCCTTCTTGACTGACATTGTTGAATGAGCTTTGATGTTTAGCTTTGGAATAGACTTACTCATGTATTTAGTCATTTGTTCAAAATATTTACTGAACACCTATTCGATGCCAAGCTCTATGCTTTGTGTTTGAAGAACAAACAGGAGCCCAGTCTTATCCCAAATTAATTCCCATTGCAGTTTGGGAGACAGATACATACTGTATTGCAATGATGCAGAGATAAGATGTACACACAAAGCACAGTCTCAACTTGAGTGGAAGCTTCTGGAAGAGTGGGCCAGTTGGAAAGGAGTTGACCAAGCAAAGGTGGAGAAGGTGAGCAGCAGGGTATTTGGGAGCTGAGGAAGGGATTCCTGATAGCAAGGTCAAAATGAGCCTAGTGTGGAGGTGAAAAGTAGAACAGACTCATTCAGCTTTAGTAAATCATTTACAGCTCCCACTCACATACACATTTTTAAGGAAAGCCTGGAAGTAGAGAGATGGGCTCCCAGCATTGCATTATCTTCTGTTGCCCCTATCTCTTTTCTGGGTCTTAACTATCAAGACATAATCACAGGGTCCCCAGTGATCTTGCAGTTTTCTCAGGTTCCATGATGGATTTTTTTTCCTCCTCCACTCACAGATTAATGCAGCCTCAGAGCTGAGTTCAGACCATGTCTGTGGTTAATGCTGGGGAGAAGGTCTCATTTCAGCAGATAAGAACAACAGTGTCATTTTTCAGGGCCATGTGCTTGAGGTGAATCAAAGTGCCTCCATTAATAAAGTAAGTCCCAGCAGCCTAAAAAATGCTCTACCACTTCAAGAAACGCTGGACAATGAAATATACCTGCTGTGGTAGTCAAGGCAAGTTAATACATTTATTTCTTTTTTTCAGATGTTAAATGGTAGGCACTAGGCCCATGTTTTCACCAAGGCTCTTAAGAAGGAATAACTCTTCCACAGTAAAGTCAAGTTGCTTCTTGAAAATCATATTCTTTTTCTTTGATGTTAATAGAATTACAATTCTTACCACAATCCTGAGAAATTTCTAGACACAATGTAGATTGGAGTATATGTGTTGCAAAAACAGAAATAAAACATAGCTAATGATAGCCCCAAATCCTGTGATCTATCATTTTAAACAGTGTTAGAGGTGATGAGAAGTCCTTTCTGATAAACATGAATTAAATTAACATATTTATGGACCCCTAGCATGTTTAGGTACCAAAGGAAAGGTGGGATGGTAGAATGGCAAAGGCCCATATTTTTTGTTGTATGTGTTCCCAGCTTTATTGAGACATAATTGATAGATAATGCTGTGTAAGTGTAAGGTGTTCAATGTGATGATTTAGTACATGCATATATTGTGAAATGTTTACCACAATAAGGTTAGGTAACATACTTCACCTGACAGAATTGCTCTTTTGTTGTTGTTATGGTGAGAACATTAAAACAATACTCTCCTAGCAACTTTAAAATATAAAACACCATATTGTCAACTATAGTCATCATGCAGTACATTAGGTCCCCGGAACTTATTCATCTTTTTTTTTTTTTTAAAGATTTTATTTATTTGACAGAGAGAGACAGTGAGAGAAGGAACACAGCAGGGGGAGCGGGAGAGGGAGAAGCAGGCCTTTCGCTGAGCAGGGAGCCCAACGCAGGGCTCGATCCCAGGACCCCGGGATCATGACCTGAGCCAAAGGCAGATGCTTAATGACTGAGCCACCCAGGCACCCCTGGAACTTATTCATCTTAAAGCTAAAAGTTTATACCCTTTGACCAATATCTCCCTGTTTCCCGCACCCCCCATCCCCTGGCAACCACCATTCTACCCTGCTTCTATGAGTTCTATGCTTTTAGATCCCACATGTGAGATCATACAGTATTTGTCTTTTGTCATCAGACTTATTTCACTTAGCATAATGTCCTCAAGGTCCATCCATGTTGTTGCAAATGGCAGGACTTTTTTATGGCTGAATAATATTCCATTATTTTTATCACATTTCCTTTAGCCACTCATTTGTTGATAGACACTTATGTTGTTTCCATGTCTTGGCTATCGCGAATAATGCTGCGATGAATATGAGGGTATAGATATCTCTTTCAGATAGTGATTTCATTAAGTGGGATTAATGACGTGGGACAAAGGAACCCATGTTTTAACCTCAGAAAACATGGACTGGAACACAGATCTGCTTAGCCATGGTGTGACCTAAGGATGTCATTTGACCTCTCTGTGCCTCAGTTTCTCCATAGGCAAAGGAAAGATAAGATCACCTGTTTTTGTACAATAACTTTGATAGTTTAAAGATATGTGTAAAAACACATAGAATGATACTTGACAGATATTCATTCTTAAATAAGGAGCAGCTCATTCCTAAATTAAGATTGCATCCCTAAGTATCTAAAGTATGTAATTCCTTTTAGTTGACTTGTGAAATGGCTCTGCCACCCACTCATTCCAGTGTATTTAGGATATGAGCTCTGAACTTTTACTTTACCTGTAGCTGCAGCTAATTCCCTACGGTGTCTTCCACAATAAATAGGTTGATTTATTTTAATTCCTAGGAGGTTTTTACCCAGGTTCTCTGTACATTAAGACAAAATGAATCTTCATTCCTCATTCATTTTAGAGAATAAAATGACCTTACTAAGGTTGTAGGATGGAAGATGAAAATAAATGATACATGAATTTGACCAGCCATTGAGCAACTTGCAGAAGCTGTCTCTCCAAGCATAATGCTGAGCAGTTCTTTCCAAGTTATGTCATGCTCTTTTGAGTTTAGGAGCTTTAATATTCTGGAGAAGAAGCACAAGGAGCTCAACCATTGCTCCTTTAACATGATTTTCTAATTCTGCTTTATGTATCCCTGGGGCACCTCAGGCAGAGTTCTCCATATGCCTCTTGGTGGATGGATATTGCTATGGTCTAATTTCTTCCAGAAATGGATGGCATCTCAGCCTCATTCCTAGGTTTGCTGGGGGCAGAGGGGACCTTGGATTAAAGCTTTGCCCCTAAAAATGTAAATGCCCCTGGGAGATAATTAGCCTTATCCTTCACATATAACTTAGTAAAAGAGATTTTATTTGGGACAGGAGTGCAAATATGAAAACATAAAGGCCCTGGAAGAAAGGTCATCATGAAGGGACTGAAGGGATGTTCCAAAGGACCAGAATTAGAGGAAGTAAACTCACCCCACTGTGAATATTTATGTGGCTGGGGAAAATGTAATTATGTTCTGAATCCCTCGTCTTCTACCTAGCTGTTACCACAAAGAGGCTCCTTAGTTAACCGTCCTAAGGAGAGTCCTGCCTTGCTCAACTTATTCTTTTGTTTTTTGGATACGGAATTGGAAGGAAATGGGGATGAAAAAGACAAAAGTCTAAAAGTGAGGCTGGGTGGGGTGTTTTCCATGCTACTTTGAAAAGAGAGCTGTGGGTGCAGCTACAAAAGTATAGCAGTCACTGGGATAGAAAATGAGGTTTTTATAAGTCTCCCTGTGGTCAAAAGGGCAAGACAAAAAAGGGCAAAGTCATTTTGGATTTCCTTTTTGGTATATTGACTCTGTTTCTTGGATTTTGACACTTCTCCAAGACTGGACCAACTTGGGTGATGACTTTATAATAGTGACTAAAGACCAAGTATTTTACTGTAGAAGTAGCAGGATTTGGGACAGGAGGCTAGTCTTGACTGTGTCATTCTTAGTTGCATGAAGGAGGAAAGAATCCCCTCCACTCATTCAGCCATTTTTGCAACAATGGCAGAAACCTCCTCTCTTTGTTCTATTGTAGGCTGAGAAGTCAGCTAATCAATCGGTTGCTTCCTAATTCAAAATCTAAAGGTCTGGGCTTTTGGGAAACATGGCATTTTGAACATGTTTGTTTAGTGCCCCTTCCTCTAAGTACTGTGATGGTAAAGGACTAATAAATAGGGATAAACCACAAGGAAAGAGGAAAGATTGAGCATCATATGTAGAGAAATGGAGTGACCCAGAAGGGATAAAAAAACGAAAGTCAAATATCTGGGGATGAAAACTACAATACCTAAGGAGAAAACCACACTGGATGAGGTTAATAAGAGATCAGTGTTGCAGAATAAAAGATGAGTAAATCTTTTTTTTTGTTTTAAAGATTTTATTTATTTATTTGAGAAAGAGAGAATGAGAGATAGAGAGCACGAGAGGGAAGAGGGTCAGAGGGAGAAGCAGACTCCCTGCCGAGCAGGGAGCCCGATGCGGGACTCGATCCCGGGACTCCAGGATCATGACCTGAGCCGAAGGCAGTCGCTTAACCAACTGAGCCACCCAGGCAACCCAGAAGATGAGTAAATCTTAAGACATAGGGAGGAGAGAAACTATCCAAAGTGTAACAGAGGAAAAGATGAGACCAAGTATTTTCCAAAATGAATGACAGATCTGGGAAGCTCAGAGAACAGTACACAGGTTACACACACACACACACACACACACACACACACACACACACACACACACACACACACAAAGTTCTGATTATGTAGCAAAAAACTGGTTTTCTCTAGCATAGTGAATAGATTTGTCAAATCACTATATTGTATACCTGAAACTAATGTAATACTGTGTCAGCTATACTTCAATAAAAGCATACTTTCAAAAAATACATACTTTCAATAAAAACTAAAAAAAAAACTCCTGCGGTTTTCCCACAAAATGATCATCTCTACAAAGGCCATCATATATCTGTAGTCATCAGCACCAAGAAAGTCAAGGATAAAGTCAGTCACTTACAAGATAATATTCAAGGTGTAATCTCTTTGGGGGACTGGTGCTTGTAAGGTGATGTGGGTAGTTTATTTCCGGACACAGAGCCTTTTCTCTGTGATATGCAGTTGTGGGAGCTGATGACGGGGATAGGTCAGCTGCTTCCTCACCTACCTGCAGACCCACTGACCCAAAGACTCAGACTTTGAGGGCCAGGGTCAGCCCTCAAAGCAGACAAGAGAAAAAAGAGGGCACCATCCAAGAACCCCAGATATTGTTCTGCTGGTCCTCTCACCTGGCATCTCCAACACCTGAACCAGCCCAGGGTGGACATTTGGGCCCTCTCAAAAGGGGACTGGCAGAGAGCACAGACCCAGTTTCCCCACAAGTTTTAAAGAAAGCAGCGTTTGCTTCAGTTCACAGGAGAAGCCAGACTTGAAACGGGGAATGAACAGTCCAAACACAGTGGGGGGCTTGAAAAAACTCAAACTACTGCATGTCAATTACTGATTTTAACTGTGCTCTTTCAAATTCCCCTTCCCTATCTCTTGGGCAAATACACTTTTTCTAGATATATCAAGTTATTTAAATCCAGCCTGGTTAAACTCTTGCCCCTCCAATTTAGATCTCATGGCCTCTGTATGAGTTTACTCAGTCTGCTGTACCAAAGTACCACAGACAGAACAGCTTCAACCACAGAAATTTGCTCTCCCACAATCATGGAGGCTGGGAGTTTGAGCTCAACTGCTGGCAAGACTGGTTTCTTCTGGGGCTGCTCTCCTTGGCTTGTAGATGGTCATCTTCTCTCTGTGTCTTCATGTGGGCTTCCTTCTGTGTGTGTCTGTGTCCTAAGCTCCTCTTCTTTTAAGGATTGCAGTCATAGAGTATTAGGGCTCACCCTAATGGGTTCTTATTTGAACTTAATTACATCTTAGAAGATGCTGTGACCAAATACAGTCACATTCTGAGGTCCCGGGAATTAGGACTTCAACATATGAATTTGGGAGGGGGGGACACAGTGCAGCCTACAATACTTTTCTTTATTTTCCAAGCACAGGCATGAGGAGGTGCCTTGGGAAAGGGAAGAAGGTGGCCTGGTTCTGGGATACCACCTTTTCCTCATTAATAGCACCTAACTACTCTGGCATTGCGTTTGGGAATGACAATGGGGGAAGGGTGAACTTCTTTTTACCTAACAGCCAGCAGTTGGTGTCTTCTCATGCTTTTCCTGCCAGTATTCTCTGGCAGTCACAAAAGCCCCTCAGAGGTCTATGGTGAGCAGGCTTTCTGAACAGCTCCGTGAGAGCTGGCTCAACTTCTATCCCTACTGGTCTCTTTGCCCCAGCAGAAGCCCGGGCACCTCTTAAGTTCCAGAGACTCCTCAAGCAAGGATTTGAGCCTGGCTATTTCCAGTTCCCAGAAACTTTTGTTTCCTGGGCAACCAAACGATGGCCATACAGGCTTCTCTAATTCCCTGCTCAGAGTGGCCACAGGGACAAACATGGTTGTCTACAGTGTCAGCAGATATCTAGCTAGTTAACAAAATGCAAAGGCAGGTAACCCATATCTTAGAAAGTCCAAGGGAGATGCCTGGCCCCAACTGATCATCTCTTTAAACCAAGAGGAGTTTATTTCCCTCTGGTCTTTGTCTGGGCTTCAAGCACCAATCTCTAGACACCAGGAAAAGTCCCCCTCCACTTCTCCTTGCACTGAAAACATCACTGCCAGGGGAACAGCCAGAACCTAGCACGACTTATCCTTGCTATGAGGAAGTCTTCTTGGGGTCTAAAGAAGTGGGTTAACAAGGGATCAGTGCCAGCGACAAGTTCACTACGGTAAGATCTGAACTACATTTTTTTTAAATTTTATTTTATTATGTTATGTTAGTCACCATACATTACATCATTAGTTTTTGATGTAGTGATCCACGATTCATTGTTTTGGTATAACACCCAGTGCTCCATGATCTGAACTATATTTTGAGACTGAGTTACAGTAACAATCTCTGATTCTCTGCCTTCCTTCCATCTATCCTACCATATGACTCGTCTTGATATTTTAAGTTATAACAAAGCCTTTGCACTCAATTCCCAGGGCTCGATAATGGAATATTAAGCACTTGTGAGGCTTTGAGAATCATTTGACACAAAAAGGGGCTTGTGTATATTATTATAAAATGGATTCTAGATTCTCAAAGAACAACAACAACAACAAACCCAGACAAGTCCTGCCACTGTTCTTGTATAAATTTGAGCCAATAACAAATTTCACAGGAACTTTTGTGACAGAATCACATGGTGAGAATAGCCCTGGATTTAGTTTCAGAGGACCTTTATATATATATGTCTCCCCATTCCCCATCTTTTGTCCTCAACTGTGAGACATTGACCAGTAATGCAATAAAATGAAAATACCTCTTTTACATGGCTGCTGTGATGGTGTATCATATCATATTTACTATTTATTGAAAAAGCTTTAAAAGCCAAATTCCATACAAAATTGAAGAATGGTCACACATCCTCTAGCAGACAACGGTCAATGACCCAGACACACACGGCCTTCTGAGGCTTACAAAGTCCTTAAATTATCATATAATTTTTTACCATGAAGCAGCTTGAATCCAGAAAGTGGGGAAGGTCTCTTGTCTTCCAGTTCTACCTGCTTTCCATCATACCACACACCCAGATATGCACAAGCAATCGTTCAGTCAGTCACAAGTGACTGCAACAACACACCAAAATGACAATACCTTTCTTGGTTTTTATTTCACCTAACAGTAACATATTTTCCTTTATACTTTGTTCCTCAGTTACTGATCTACCTGAAAGAAGGCCAGTATGCCAGAAGTAGGTTCCTGTGCCTTCTGGTGTGAGTCTTTCCAAGCAGGATGATTGGGGAAGAGAATCTTGATAAAGCTATAGGAGGATGGTAGGCTCTGAGACAGTGGCTCCCAACCCTGGCTGCATATTGACCCCCCCCCCCCCGAGAAGTTTTAAAAATAATGCCAGGCTCCATTACTAACCCCCCTCTCTGCCCCCATCCAAGCTAATTAAAAGAAGCCCTCGGGCTAGATGCCAGCCATTGCATATATTCAACATTTCCAGGTGGATCTAATGGACAGCCAAGGTTGAGAAGTACTGACCTTGCCACTCAAAGTGTGGTCTGGAGAGCCGCAGTATGTCTCACCTGGGAGCTGATTGGAAATGCAGTTTTAAGCTCCACCCTTGACCTACTGAATCAAAATCTGTCTTTTAACATGATCCCCAGATGGTTTGCATGCACTTTAAAGCTTAAGAAGCCCTGCTAAAGAGAATAGAATTTGGCCCTAGAAGACAAAGAGGGTGAGGAAGACACTAGCAATTTAACTCTGATGAGAAAAAGGTGGTTGGATTCAGAGGCAGGTGCACCACTGGGCCTGAGATCCTTACTTCCCCGTTCCTCCCATCTAGTCTCCCAGCCCCCTCTCACATCCCCTTCCTTCCCAAACAGTCCCTTCTTGAACTCAAAGGTGGCCTGGAGGATGCAAGGATGATCTGACTCAGTAACAAGAAACCATGGAAAAGTTTTAAAAGGTGAGAAAGTTTTAAAGTTTTAAACAAGTGAGAAGGCTGAAGGCCGTCATTTTATTCTGTCAATGCAACCCCAAACTCTAAGTAGGTCTCACGATTTAATGATTTAAATGAATCAGATTTTAGTTTTATAAAACCCTGAACTAATAGTATTACATTACAAAATACCAGTAGTTTGATGTAACATAATAACACTTGATTAAACTTATTCATTTATATAACTGTCTATTCGATAGTGAGTACCTTGAGAGTAGGCATTGTGTTCTACCCATCTTTGGATTTTTAGCATCTACCACTGGGTATAACACATGGTAGGTAGAAGCTTGATAAATGTTGAGCTCAATAAATATTCATTATGTTCTTAAATGAAGGAACATAGAAATTTTCTAATCAATTAGCTATTGATTAGGTGATTTGTTATACAAAGATGAAAGACAACACTTAATGCTCCCTTTCTTTCTCCTAAATTTCTAGATTTTGTTTTCTACAAAAGAACTAAGAATTTGAAAGGGAATGGGCCTGAGTGAGTTTGGTTATGTCCGTCTATTCTGTTTGACCACCCTTGCTCTATGTCATTGGGTGCTCCAATGTCATCGGCCAGGGACATCACAGAAAAATCTGCAGCAGTCATTGGTGCATTTGGCTCAGGAAGAACCCTCCTCCACTTCCTGCAGATCCCTGGACCCTTCCCTAGTATCAGCTTCCTTCAGTTCACAAACTTTGACCTTGGCTCCGACCCCCCCTTTAAAGAGAACACCGCTGCAGTCCATAGCAACACAGGGTAGACTTGATGCAACAAGTTTCAACACCTGGTTCAAGGCCCTCCATACATCCATCAGGCTTCTGGCTGCTCAATCCAGTGGTCAGGATAGGGAGATGAACATCCTGGTTCTGACTCCCTTAATTTCACTCGCTTAAAGAGAAGTCAGAAGTGACAAACTCTTGCTTTGAAAATGAGCAAAATTTATTTTAATCCCTTAGAATAGCTTTATTTTGAGTAGTATGGAAATTTGCTTTAAGAATATTGAGAAAAGTTTCAAATTTTGATGTGATTAGTTCAAGTAGTTTTCTTCCTTCACAAAGGCAACTAAACACATTTCCTTATGGAATCTGCACAAATGCTACAACAAATGAATAAAAGACATTTAAGTAATTTTCCTAGTAAAATGGAATTGCAAAGCAGTGAACATGGCTTATTGTAAATTTTCTCAGTAAGTATGAGTTTCCATTGATTTAAAAGCCTTGTCTGAGATGACTGACACAGGAGGAAACAGCTAGGTTACTTTCATGTTCATCTCAAATAATAAATACATGTATCATTCAAAATAGTTTAGTAGTTAATTGCTTTTTCCTCAATTCCTCCCCTCATCCACCAGAGATCTCATAGTGTTCCTTGGCACAAATGCTTATACTGGCAACCACATATTGCACTTCTTCAATGAGCTTCCTTCTTTGCTGCCTTAATATTCACCCTTCCAACCAATGACACAGGTGTTAGGTGCCGGGTGACAAAGCCAAATGTCTTCCACCTGATTCAGGCTTTGGCTGGGCCAGGTATCAACTGCCGTTCCCTTCATAGGTCTCTCTAACATGGGTTTTGGTCCCAGCCTGTGATAGGCAGCACCCTGGGCTGTGCAGGACGCTGAGCTAAGTGCATGACAGGAATCATAACCTAGGAAGATGGCCATGGGGGTTTTAAAGTGTTTGTTAGGACTCTCATCTTTGATTTACAGATCCTTTTTCTCTAGTTGTTAACATATGTCTTCCACTGTCCTACCACTCAAGAAGGGAATCTTCCCATCCTCTACTTCTTCAGTGCAATAATAACACAGCATGTTTAAATGAAACTGTGCTGTCCAATCAAGTACCCACTAGTTGGGTGTGCTTATTTAAATTAAAAATTTTAGTTAAATAAAATTAAAAAATTCAGTTCCTCAGGCACATGAGCCATATTTCAGGTATTCAGTGGCCATCAGTGGCTATAACTACTGTAGAGGACATCACAGATACAGAATATTTCCATCACTGTAGAAAGTTCTATTGGATACCATTGTCCTAGATATTTCAATAAAATAAGGATTTCAAACAGGGAATTGGTTACAAAACAATTAGAAGGGAAAGGGAACCAAAGGGTAAGGGGGTATTACCGAGTGATCAGAAGCTGCTAACACCCCTGGGCTGGAGCCCCAGGTCCACACTTTTCACTGATGCTGCTGGAGGTAGTGCTGCCATCACTGAGTGGGAAACAGTGCCTCCAACACTGACAGAGGCACTACCAGAAGTAGAAGAGCTTCTCTATGCCTTCCATTTTAGATTGAGAGGATCTTCTTCAAACCTAGCTGGCAAGGGAGTTTGGGAAATGTGAAATGTAGTTTGCAGCCTTCCAGCCCCAGTGGTAAAGGTAAGATCATAAAAGGGTAGTTGGAGAGTCTGAGTATGAATACATAATAGCACATTTGTGTTGTGTAATTTTACTACAGTATCTCTGTGTGTGGATTTATCTTTATTTTTCCGGCTCAGGACTCCTTGTGCTTCTGAAATCCAAGGATTCTTATCTTTAATTTGGACAAATCACATCTCATCTTATGCACACTCCTTCTCCCCTATAATAAAAAGAGTCTGACTCCATTTTTTATGTTTGACTGTTAAGGGATTTAAACCACATCCATTCCTCTTCCCCTTCTGCATCTCACTTCTACAAGATGATAAGAAAGCCTGAATGCTCTCTTCTTTGGTACCAGCAGGCAGCTCAAACCACACAGTCCATAGCCTGCTCACTGGCACCTTCATCCCATCCCCTAGCCACCACAAAAATCCCAAGTCAACCAGATACTCAGCCTTGATGTGGAAGGAAGGAAAGGATTTCATTGTTAAAACCAAGCTTGAAAGCCACTGTCGCTTTGAATCCCCATACAACAGAGTGTGATGTGCCAAGTATTGTTTTAGGCTTCAGGGGCACAGTAAACAAGACAGATACGAGACACAGATAATCATTAGATCAATTACTCTAGAACATTGTGGCAGGTAAGCTCCACGAAGATGAGTAAAAGAGAGGTGTGATGGCGAGGAGGGAGGCTGCAATTGTAGAAAGAGTCACAGAGAAGTCTTCTCTAGGTTGATATCTGAGCAGAAAACTAAAAGAAGTGAGGAAGTGACCCACACAGAAATCTGGGGCCAGGTTTTCAGGAAGTAGAAACAGCAAATGCAAAAGTCCAGACAGAATCATGCTTGGCATGTACACAGACCAGCAAGAGGCCAGTGTGGCTGGAACATAAAGATGGGGAGAACGGTAGGCAAGTCAGGGAGGGCCAGAGGCCTGCGCATATTGGGACTCTGGACTTTATTCTAATTATGAGGCAGAGCCCAAGGAAGGTTGACAAAAGTAATATGATCTGATCTTATAACAGGACAGGTCCCTTTCTTCTCTGGGGAGAACTGACCATGGACTGAACGTAGGAGATGAGACATCCACTGGGACCTTGCAGTTTTCAGGAGAGCATGAAGGTGGCTTGATGGGAGTGAGAGGGGTGAAGGAAGGAGAGGGGGTGGCAGAACTTAAGGCTGGGTTACGTGTGAGATATGAGAGAAACTGAGGCATTAGGGCTGAGCCTAATGCTACCAGGATATGAACACTGGAGGGAGAAGGTTGGGGGTTGGGTACCCTGAATTCTGGGGCTGACTTGTTAAATTTGAGACACCCAACAGACATCCAGGTAGGCCATGGGTCTATGAGCCTGGGGTTCAGGGAAGAGATGGAGTGGGGAGTTCATTTCAGAAGCCTTCAGTATATAGATGGCATTTATATTTATAACCATGCACCAGTTGAGATCCCCCATTTCTATAGATAGAGAAGAGAGCTGAGGACAGGATCTTTGTGAAATCCCAGCTGAGAGTTTAGGAGGAAAAGAGGACCCAGCAAGGGGAGCAGCCAGTAAGTTAGGAGAGTCAAGAGAGCAGAAAGTTGGAGTAGCCAAGCGAAGAATGGGATTTATGGGAGAGTGAGCAACAGAGGCAAATCTACTGCAAGCTGAGGAAGAAGTGCAAAGAGAATGAGCTATTGGATTTTCCAACATGGAGGTCAAGGGTGACCTCAACAAAAGCCTATTAATGTGTGAACAAAAGCCTGACAAAAGTGAGTTGAGTAGGATGGGAGGGAGGGGGTGGACACAATGAACATAGTCTTCCAGGAGCTTTGCTGGAAAACTCTGTAGTTGGAGGGGAACATGGGGTCAAGGAAGGGTTTTTTTGTCTTTGACATTAGAAATGTTTCAGCATGTTCACGTGTTGACGTAATGAGCCACTAGACAGGATAAAATCCACTGTGGGCACAGGAGTGGGAGGGTGAATACTTGCTAGAACAAAGTCCAGCTCTGGGCATAAAGGGCTGGGGGTGGGGGTGCTTCCCTTTTTCAGTAGCATAGACAGGACAGTCACATGGAAGGACAGTAGGGTCAATGGGTTCAAGTGTATGTGGATGGATAGAGCTGCCAGCGGGAGCATGGGATTTTCTTTTCTGATTTCTTTTCTTATCCAGGTATGATAGATTCAAGATCATCTTTTGAGAATCAGAAGAGGAACAGGGCGATGGGATTTTGAGAAAAGAGAAGGTGTAAAATAGTTCTCTAAACAGGGCGTTAAAAAAAATGCAACCAAGTAAACTTGAAGATAATTGACTTTATTAAATGATTTATAAATTGGGCAGCGTCCCAAAAGCAAGTAGAGGGGAGCTTCTCTGAGCCAAATAAAAGAAAGGTTTTTAAAGACAGAGAGAGGACATAAAAAAGGAAAGGAATTTCTTAGCAAGGAATGCATTCTTTGGGCCAGGTTGTCCTCCAAGGGAGAACAGAAGGGATCTATCAGTAAATTTCCTATTATTGACCAGGAAATTCCACGTTAACTGGCTAAAGGTTCCATTTGTGGGAGGTGGAAACTGCAGTTAGGTTAGGTATTATCCTGGTTTACTGACTTGGAGCCTTAACCTAAGTGATGCCATTTTGGGCCTGTGGTTTCCTTTTTAACAAAAGGGAAAGTGAATAAACTAGAAAATGAAGTACTGGGAACTCACTGGGAGTGTGTGGTTATAAATGTAAAGCAAAGCAAATCGGATTGGTGGTGTGTGTTTCTACAGCTATGTTTGGGCCCCAAGTGGGCAAGGGATGGGATGTAACTAGTACTGGGGTGCAGTGTACAAGTTTGATAAAAGAGCAAGGGAGTCTAGAGTGATCAGAATGAAGGGTCACAAAACATGAATCTCCACTTCCCTCCTTGCAGCTTGAAGGGCCTGAGAAACAGCAAAAAGGTGATAGGTCAATGGATCCAAAATGGTTGGAGTGCAGATATCAGTCCCATAGTCCCAAAATGGCGTCACTTAGGCCTAGTCTCCAAACTGGGGCTTGGTACATAATCTAATTGCAGTTTCAACCTCCCCCAAAATGTAGTCTTAATAGGCCAGTCAGAAACCTTTTTGACAGGCACCAGTGAGTCTGCCACATGGACTCTCTTCATCTCCCAAAGAAAGATAAGGTAATCAGCTTGATAAGACCCTCTGTTCTTCCCCCTTAGGGAAAGTGACCTTGCCTGGAATAATTCTTCTGCTAATAATTTTCTTGCTCCATCCTCTAGAAAGACCTTCATTTTGTATGTTTCCTCAGAGCTCCCTCCTATTTGCTAGATGGGATGCTGTTGATACACAAATTGTTTAATAAAGCCAATTAGATCATCACATTTACTTGGTTGAATTTTTATTATTTAACAAAAGGGAAAGATAAAAGTTGGTATTCAGGGAGTGAAGCTCTCTGGGCCAACTTAGATCCTGCTTGAGTTTGGGGTGAGGTATGGGTGAGGGGGGCCATCTTACAAGGAGCAGGTGAAGCTCTATATATGTCCTTCAACCCTGTTAAACAATATAAAGCCAAGAGCATTCCATGAGATATTCCACTTCATGTTTAAGAAGTCCTCAACCTATTTTACTTGTAATGTAAGTCTTGTAGCAGGGATAATAAAAACAACAGTTAACACTGAGCACCTACCACATGCTGGGCATTTGCTTGAACCTGACTGATGCCATCTTGGACAAATCTGCCATGATGACCACTCTGTGACCTGAAGTGTTCTGGAGCACAGCTTCCCCTCCACTCTTCTATCTTTTTGTTTAATCACACCCTCAAGTACACCTTGGGAAAATAATGTCCTTGATCTACTCTGGAGATATGCCTATGATTCTCGAACATTTCTTCCCAGGAGTTTTCTTTGACTATTCCCCAGCCTCTGGGGCTATAAAAGCAGGTTTTATGAGAGGTGATGTTGTAGAGATCTACTGGTCTGACAGCTGCCCAAGACATGCTTCTGTGTATTGGTCCCTTTAATAAACCATTTCTCATCAAACTGGGCTTCCCTTTCCCTTCAGTCTTAGGGCTCCTTTGGTCTTTGGAGGTCATTTTGCACATCCTTTTCATGGAACAGCCCTGTTTTCAGTCTTTACATGTACTAAATCATTGAATCTTTACAACAACTCCATGAAGTTGTTGTCTTCATTTTGCAGTTGAGAAAACTGGTAAAAGAGATTAACTGACTTTTTCCATGTGTGAATTTTTACGAACAAGCCATGATCATTGTTTCTTGGAAGTAGTTTTATAGTATTGATATGGCACAAAAGTATCTCCTTGTATGTGGTAGAAAGGGGCTTATGGAAGGGGTAGGCTGTTCGTTTTGGGGAAAATTATACCAATAAGATAAGGATCCTGTGCTTTGGAAACACCATATCCTTCTCAGCATTTGTTTACATTTTAAGAAATGTCCTCTTTGTTGACCTTAGGATTAGTGAACTTGATTTTGAATATGTCAACTTGACAAGTTTGGGTTCTGGCAATGATTTCCAAGGAGGGCAGGGATAGCCCCTAGGAGACAGCTCAAAAATTACTGAGAATTTTTTGGTCACCTCAACGACTGAATAGGGAGAGTAATATTGCTGGCATCCATGGGGCTCAGGAAAGCTAGATGTTCTACGAGGCATAGGACTTTCCCATAGCTGTGAAAACTACTTAAATTTAAGCATATATTTTTGTCCAGTTTTAGCTGAATTTTTCTAGGAATACACCAAATTTACTAGGACGGCAATTCTTTTTTAAACTGAGGGAAGACTGTACTTTGTTTTGATTGGAATTTTACCAAGTCGTTCACTATTTTAAAAAATCCTCACTCTGCCTGTAGTATTTCAGTTACCAAGGCAACATATAGTATCAGGTTACACATGTACCAGTTGTATTCACAGTGACATCTCTTTGTCAGATGGTATTAGAGCAGTCCCACATATTTTGGGAATTTGGCTAAGGGAAAGTTGAATGGGGGATATAGTTACTGATATACATTTATGTACCTGCAGTTATTTCCACCCATGGTTACTGCTGGCCAACCAGGAGACAAATGACTTGCAGGAATACTGGACTCTCACCCAGTGATGTGACATGAAGTTCCAGGGCCAGTGAACATAATGTGATATAAATGTAGATGGAGTCTATCTTTGAATGAGGTATTTAGGTAGTTCTGGTAGAAACAGGGCTTAGTATTGTAGGGGCAAAGGGCAGGCTGCCCCCAAATGTGCCCCTTTGGCATACTGATTATTTTAAGTAAGAGTTACTTAGGAAACAGCCAGTACAAAGACACTCAGACCCTCCTTTGTCTCCCGGAAAGCAGGAAATAAATCTCCCATATGAAAAATACCCTCCCCAAGCTAAGAAGTAAAATGACATCCTTATCACCAGAGATAGGGAATTCAAAGCTGAGAAAGCTGTGGAAATAAACCTTGTTATTTTTTAAAAAAGATTATTTATTTACTTATTTATTTGAGAGAGAGACAGAGAGAGCTCAGGCAGGGGTAGGGGCAGAGGGAGAGACTCTCAAGAAGACTCTGGGCTGAGCACAGAGCCTGACACCCGGCTCCATGTGGGGCTCAATCTCATGACCCTGAGATCATGACCTGAGTTGAAATTAAGAGTCAGATGCTTAGCTGACTGAGCCACCCAGGTGCCCCAACCTTTTTTATTCTGACTACCTCAGCCCAATTTCTGCTTAGAATTCCTTACTAGTTAAACCTCCCAAGCATCTGTTTTCATTATCCTGTCAATTTCTTACAAACTTATTATCTGTTGGTCCATTATGTATAAAAACTGCTTGCCTTGGTCATTTCTTTAGGTCTCAATTTAATATTGGGCCTTCATGTGCACTTAATACAACTTTGGTTTTTTTCTTGTTAATCTGTCTCATACCAATTTAATTCCTAAACTAGGGAAAGTAACACTGGGAAGTAGGGTAGAGAAGGAAATTTCTCCCTCTCCAACAATATACACAAGCCAGAAGTTAATCTATGATATCATATACATGGGTCAAAATTAATTAATAGAAATATTATGTTATTTCTCTGGATTTTGTGATGTCTATGGTATTTGTCAGCTTTTTAAAATTGGTAATTTGTTACTATTTCTCCATTCTAAATAAATGTTTACTTTCATGCCCACTTTTATATTCATAATTTTGTATTTTTTAAACTTTCTATTTTTATTGGGTCAAACATCATCATAATATTTATACAGGCTAATCGCTACTCAACATAGAAATTATATTTCATTTCTTCCTTTCTTGTATGTTTACATTGTATTATGTAACAAATTATAAGGACAGGAAAGATAGCATAATAAACTCACTGTTCTTGCCATATCACAGTCAATGTCATTTTAAGAAACATTTGTTGAATGCTTGCCTATTCTGTGTAGACAGAATCTTTGCCCTTTGCCCCTACAATATTAAGCCCCGTTTCTACCAAAACTACCTATCTAGGAGATAATCTCACTTAATCCCTAAATGAAAATTTTCAAAATCTCTCAAATGGGGTCTCAGGACCCCTTTACACTCTTTTTTTCCCTATAATTTTTTCTAGTTTTATTGAAAAATAATTGACATGCATTATTATATAAGTTAAAGGCATACAATATGATGGTTTGATTTACATATGCCGTGAAATGATTCAGTGAACACCCATCTTCTCATATAGATACAACAAAATGAAAGAAAAAAAGAAAAAACTTTTCTCCTTATAAGAAAGATTGTATCTCTTTTTACTATGAATTTTTGCTTTTGTTTTTTTTTTTTAGATTCCACATATAAGTGATAGATTCTTAAAGAGATCCTCCAAAACTGAATGTTTCAGGCCCCACAAAACTTGCTTTCCCCTAAATAAAAGTTTATCAGAGGATTCTCACTCCTAATTTTCTGTTGCTACCACCTCATCTCCACCACTACCCCGCCTCACTGCCACAGTTAGCCATTTCATTAATTTCTGATTTCCTCTTTCTCTGATTCTTTTTGCAAAATTAAGCAAATATGAATATACATACATATGTATTCTTTTTCTTTTTTTTTCCTTTTAAAGAGAGAGAGAGCTCGAGCAGGGAGGCAGGGGCAGAGGGAGAGAGAATCTTAAGCAGGCTCCATGCTCAGCATAGAACCCAATATGGGGTTCAATCTCACCAACCCTGAGATCACAACCTGAGTGAAAATCAAGAGTCAGATGCTTAATTGACTAAGCCACCCAGGTGCCCCCATATGTATTCTTATTTAACCTTTTATTTTACACAAAAGGTGGCATGCTGGTGTTCATTATTCTTAAGCAGAAAAAAAAAATTTAAGTTGTCAAATCTATCATTATTTTCATTTGATTTTCTGGATTTTTAGTAATAGTCATCAAAGGCTTTTTCCACTTTTGGGTTATAAAGAAATTATCTCATTATTTCCTCTAGCACTTTTAGTTTTCAATTTTTAATCTGATATACACCAGGAAGTACATATCCAATTTTATCTGTTTTCAAACGGCTGTCCAACTGCCCCAACACCATTTATTAAAAGCTCCACCTCTCTCCCCATCAGGTTGAGATGTCATCCTAAGCATACACTAATATTGTATGTACTTTGCCTATTTGTAGATTAATTCTGAACATGCTGCTCCATTGATCTATTTGTCTGTTCACGCACCAATGCCACATTGTTTTAATATCTGGTAGAGGCTGGCTGTCCCCTCGGTCTGCCATTCTTGCTGTTTATTTCATCATAAAAACTTGAGAATCAACCTGTCTAGCCTCAGAAAATATTTGGGTTTTAAAATTAAGACTGTGTTAAATTTTATGCATGAACTTGGAGAAAATTGACACCTCTGTGATGTTGAGTCATCCTATCCAAAGAGGAGGGATTTCTTTGCATTTGTTCATGTCTACTTTTGTATTTTCAGAAATGTCTTATAATTTTCTCCATGTAGGTTTTTGTACACTTTTTGAGTTTATTCCTAAGTGCTTTTTTCTTTTCTGTTGTTATTGTAATTAATGTCCGTATCTTCTAGTTTGTCATTGTAAATACAAAGGCTATTTTTTGTATGTTAATTTTATATGCTGCTCCTATACAGAATTCTTATTGTAGTATGAATTTAAGACTTGATTCTTTCAGGTTTTCCAAGTATGCTATCATGTAGTATGACCTACAAACAGAAAATTATTTTCCAATTCTTTTCTTATGGCTCTAATTTTTTTCTCCTGAGCCCTAACTATTTTGTCCAGACCCAGGAGTGATGGATGGAATGATGGACAGAGGTCTCTAGGGAGGTGGGAGAGACTGTGATTTAGTATAATGGAAGAGTGACAGAAGTGGGAGAGGCACATTTCTGCAGAGGAGGTGGTAGAGTTTGAGACTTTGGCTTGTCACTCTTCTCTGGAGAGAGGGATCACGAGGTGGGGGTAGGTCTTGGGCTCCGGAAATAGCTAGGGCTGGGAATGAAGGAAGGATGTAACAGCACCCACTCTATTGCTCTGGAGGGGAGCAAAGCTTAGCATAGAGCCAAACCCACCCTGAACTAGTCTGGGTCCTGATTTTGGTAGTAAGACCAGGGACAATTCATTCACAGTTTGCTGCAGATAAATGAATAAACAAATGTTTCTGGAGACCTATAATTCTGTGGTAGGTAGTTAGGTAAATATTAAAAATCCTTGTAAATTATAAAATCAAAGTTCCTTGCCCTCAAGGAATCATTTTATTCACTCTGTATCAATGGTTTTGCATGTTAGCAACACCTGAGGATCTTTAAGACAATACCATTTCCAGGGTTCATCTCCAGGAATTTAATTTAACTGAGGTTGGAACCCCAGCATAACTGCAGTGTTTGGGGTCCCAGGTGGTTCTAACGCATTGCCAAAGTTGGGAGCCCTACACCTCCTCCACAGATGTGCGGATGTGTATTATCTGTGCCTGCTTCATTGCCGAGAGGCGGCAAGTTAGCCCAGGTGTCCCTGGAGGGATATTGCTTTCTTAACTCAAATCGGAGTGCCGTGTAGGCAGAAGCCTGGAGTCCAGCACCTGCATTTTACAATTCAGATTCTGCTTTTTTTTACTCATGTCTCCTGTGTGCCTGGATATACCTAAGCACTTCTGCAAATATGGACTGCCTGAGGCTTGACCAGGTGAAATGACTTTCTCCTTTCTGTTTTTGTCTGTTGTGACGACTGCAGTATCCGCAGAGCCTAGAATAGTACCTGGTACTTAGTAGGCTCTTGATAAATGTGTCTTATGAATTAATCGCCTTATCGGACTTTGAAATGATAGCGAGTGAATTCCGGACGACCCTGCATCATTTTTAATTGTAACACTGGATCACTGAAACACATTTCTATTTGACTTCTTGAGCCAAGCCCTCTTTTACCAAGATTGGGTCTGCGGCAGGAGATGACGCATAAAATCGAGGACCTCCTCCAACCAGCTCCACCTTTCCAAGCACCGAGCCCTGCCCTAATAAGGTAGCGCCAAGAACTGGCTCCGGGTCACGTGAAGCCAGCGACACCAACAGAGAGCGGGCAGCACCCCCTTGCCCATGCGCACAGCTTCTGCCCCGTTTCTTGAGGAGCGGGCGCAGACTCAGAGACCTCGCTTACTCCCTGGCTCCGCCCTGCTCACCCTTAGGGGCGGGGCGAAGGCCGGACTGGGAGAAGAGGTGGGGGTGGCGGGTGCGCGGAAGAGAGCTGAGGGGCGGGGGCGTCGCCGTGGCCTGGCTTGAGCGATTTTAGACAAGATGCAGGTAAAGAACCTGGGGGTCCGAGGCCTGGAATCTAACGCAGCTCGTTTGTCCCGCTGGGTCCGTGGCAGCGGCGGACCGTCCGGGTTGGGACTGTGGGAAGCGCCGGGCGCCACCGGCACGCCAAAGACCACGCGAGTCTAGGCCCAGCGCAGGCGCAGTACGACAGGGCGGGCGTGGTCTGGCCAGGATCCGCGGGTTCGGTCTACCCAACCCTGTGTGTCTCACCCCTCAAATCTCAGTCTTTTGGGGCCATCTCTCGTTAAGGTCTTATCCCGTGAAGTCTGTGAAGGACTCGCAGCATCCCACCTGACAGAGTTACTTCCTATTCCTTAATTCTCTTAGCTCCTGAGCTGGTGTATTATGGGCACGTTGTGTGGATATGGAAGCTGAGGCTCGAAGAAGGGAAGGGTCCCGCCTGGAGGTCTCATAACGTAGAACAGTGGCGGAACTTATGTTCCTGAGTCCACTTAGAGCTGGGTGAAGGTTTAGTTAACATCCATTTCCCCCCTAACGTTGATGTTCAGGTTGAGGTGCACTCCCTCCCGGATTCCATGGCTCCCAGAGCTCATCCCTAGGGTCCCTCTCCTTTGTTACTTTCTGTCTTAAAATAGATAAATACAAATCCCCTAGTTTTTTCCCCTTTTTTTGTATTAGGAATTGTCTAATAGGACTAAAAATGAAAGAAAATAAATGAAGACATGGGAATTAACAAAAATCTGTGACAACTAAATTCTGTCACTGTTGAAGGACCCTCTGTCAAAGGTCATTCTGCTGCTTCCCAGACCTCACTGTAGTCAGGAATTCAGGTTAAATCGTCTCTGGCTTAGTGGCCAATGAGAAATAGAGTCAGTATGGGTTTGGGACAGGAGGCCTTGGGAGCTGGAGAGGATAAGTATTTACAAATGCAGTCTGTCTGCCAGAAGCCAAACACTCTTAAATGTTGAAGAGGAAGCTCCCGGGCTGCCCTGGCCTCCTTTGTATTCTCTATCCTTCAGGACCCTGCTTTGAAATGTCATCTCTTCAGAGGCCTTCCCTGACCACCCTGTGGAAAGGATTCTGTTCGTTTTCTTTTGATACAGCCCAGCAAGACAGTGACATGGAGTTGGGGCTGGAGCCAGGCTTTGCTAGTGCCCTTTCAGCAGCGCTCATTGATTTCTTAATTCAAACCCGGTCCATTAGCAGTGTTCCTGCCAAGCCAAACAAAACCAGTGTTTGGCTAGCTGGCTTCAGGAAATAGAGCCCACTTTGACATTTATCCTTCTGACATTTGATCCTGGTAAATTTGACTTGTTCCAGCATGGCACTGTCTTCCTAAATGTCATGTCTCTCCTAGGCTTGTGAGGATTAGCTAAGTAGGTACAGGTAAAGGGCTTCACAGAGTGCCCAGCACCTAGTACTCAGTAAGTGTTAGGCATTGTGAGCTGTTCCTCAGGGTCTCAGTTCTCCCTCTCAGGTTTGGGCCGTTAGAGAATTTGTCAGCCTACCTTCAGGCTCTCCTCCTTCTGATTCTGCTGCAGCCACTTAGAACTTTGAGGTACTCCTATCTCTGCTCTTGGGCCCTTTGCACATGCTGGTCCCTCCGCCTGGAAAGTAAGTTCTTAAGTTCTCATTCCTCACGTCTGTTTCCTTCTCAACTTCCAGTGATGATTGAATGTCCACTTTGAGAGAATATCCCTGCCTATCCTGTGGAATGTAGACCTCTTATAACTCTCTAGGCCAACAGCCTGTTGATCATTGCACTTGCCACAAGTACTTAGTATCTGTTGAATGAATCACTCTGAGTCATTAATAAAAATTGAATAGGAGCCAGGTTAGGGCCTTGGTGTGAGCATTGATGCCGATCTACACATCATATCCTGATTTTTACCCAAGACTAGTTCCTGGGTATGTGTGTCTTGTGTGGGGAGGGTGAAGTAGAGTGGAAGACAGGAAAAGAATAGGGGCTGTGGATCTTTTGACACTTTCTCAGAGATAGGCCGTAGAATAATTTGACTTGAATCCCTCTTCCCACCACCTTTCCCCAACATGGCACCCCTTGTAATGGACTTTGCACTTATAGTATTCTTGGTCCACTTCCGCTAGGACCCCAATGCAGACACTGAGTGGAATGATATCTTACGCAAAAAGGGTATCTTGCCCTCAAAGGAAAGTTTGAAAGATTTGGAAAAGGAGGCAGAAGAAGAAGAACAGCGAGTCCTTCAGCAGTCAATTGGTGAGATTGTTTATATTCTTTATTTGTTTTGTCTCTCTTTGAGTTAAGAACTTTCTTAGCCTCTAACTACTTTGGTAGAGGGATGCTCTGAGCAGGAATTGGGAACCAGAGATTGGAGTGCTGGGATGGACTGTATTTCTGGGACCTCAAGGGAGGCACAGGCTGTCTCTAACCTTCAACTTTCTGGGCTATAGAATTTCCACATCTCCACAGTTTCTTGTCTGTGTCAGATGAGCACATGATAATCCTGGAGAAAATATTTCTGAGTCTTGACTTAATGCCCCACTGATCACAGGGGCTAGTACTTTTGTCTTCTTACATGTTAGAGCTAATTTAGAGATGGATTCACTAGAAAGCATTTATCTAGTGAATGTTTATTGAATGATGACTGTCTGCCAGATATTATTTTGAGCATTGGGGCTTTAGCTATGTACAGGCTGGACAAAAATCCCTGTCCTTATAGGACTTATATTCTAGTGGGAGAGACAGGCAATAAGCAATACATAAGTAAATATAGGAAAATAAGGCAGGGAAATAGCCTAGAAAGGGTTGTGGGAAGGGTGAGTATAATTCTAGATAGGGTCAGAGAGAGCCTTACTGGGAGTGACATTTGAGTAGATCTGAGGGATTTGAATTGAGCTATTTAAGTGAGTGAAGAACATGTTGGAGAACCAGCTAGGAAGTCACTATGACTAGGAAAGAGTAGTAAGTTGAGAGAGACAACTAGGGGTCAAACCATTGAGGACCTTGTTATCTTTTAACAAAGACTTTGGCTTTTATGTCTGGTCGGGTGGAAGTCACTGGAGGTTTGAACAGAGGATTGACATGCTGACAGCACCCTCCTGCTCCTGCCTTTCCAAGTATGGAAGTTGGGATCAAATCAGGAAGTAGGGAGATTAGTCTGGAAACCACTGCAGTAATTCAGGCAAGAAGTACTATTGGCTTAGACCTGCCCACATGGTGTTGGTGGAAGGGGTGGGGAGAAGTGGTCAGATCTGGAAATAATTTGAAGGTAGGGCCAATAGGATTTGCTGGTGGATCCTGTGAGGGCTGTGAGAAAAAGGAAGTGAAGGATGCCTGTTAGGCGTTGGGCTTGAGCAGCCTGAAGGATAGCATCACCACCAACCGAGATGAGGAAGGCTTGGTGAGCAACAGTTTGGAGCTAGGCTCAAGCGTTCTATTTAGGACATAGAAACATTGAAATTTTTATTAGTCAAATAGAGATGGCAAGTAGGCAGTTGGCTATGTTTTTCTCTAAATCAGAGAAATATGGGCTGGAGGCATAAAGCCATGAGATGCAATCACCAAGGGTGTAAGTATAGATAAAAAAGGAGTCAGATCAGCAAAGGTCCAGAGGAGGGGCAGTCGTAGAGATAGGAGGAGAGAAGACATCCTGGAAGCTAGAAGAGGACCATCTTTCAAAGAGGAGGCAATGGTGGGTCGGATCAGTGCTGCTCGTCAGTCAGGAAGTGGAGGTCATTGCTGACTTTGCTAAGAGCAGTTTGTATGGTGTTAGAGTTGGCCTTGGGGGACAAAAATTTGATTTGACATCAAGAAGCAAGAATGCTAATGGCAATAAAAATGAAATCAAGATTTTATAACAGTTGGTTAAAAGAGAGCTGCCTACCATTCACAAGAGAAGACCAAGACAATAATCCCTTTAACTCTAGGAAGGGTATGCTGGGGACACCCACTGGTATCCTCCCCTGCCCCCAGAGATAGAACTGTTGATGTGGCGGTCCATGGGTGTTACGTGCTTGAAGAGCAGGCCAGGTGAGTTCAGGCAAATAACAACTCTCTGGTTTTATAAACTTAGGCAACTTATCATTCATATCCTTACTATTGTGTGGAGGTAGGAGAGTCAGTCCTGCTGCATTTGTCAACATGGTTCTTTTTAAAACACCCTCAAGTTCTTATTTACTAGTGGAAGACCTTCAGTATTTTTTATTTTGGTTTTGGTGAATGAGTTTTACTTTGGCTTGGTGTTGCATGCACATCTTTAGGAGAAAAATAAAGGAGGGAAAACACTGCAAGTTTGTTCATCTTTTACATTTTTTGGTTTTTGCTAATTTAACTACATTCAGTGAAAACATACGAAGATATGACTTTGGAAGAGCTGGAGGATAATGAAGACGAATTTAATGAAGAAGATGAACGTGCTATTGAAATGTACAGGTTAGTGCCACCCAGAGGGACTGTTTGGTTTTTTGTGTGGCACTAAAATGTGTGTCTTTTGAAAAGTTAATTTTCTGATGGAGATAACTTTTGGAAAGGACTGTAATTAAGTAGTAATATTGCAGGTCTCAGTGAACTGATTTTAGACTTTTGCTGTGTGGCAAATAAACCTGGATCTTTATAAAGGTTGCTGTGTGAAAGGTGTGTGTGTATATGTGGGATATACGTATAAGATGTCTGTCTCCTCTTTGTGCTGTGCAGGCAGCAAAGACTGGCTGAGTGGAAAGCAACTCAACTGAAGAACACATTTGGAGAAGTTTTGGAGATCTCAGGAAAGGATTATGTTCAAGAAGTTACCAAAGCCGGTGGGGGCTTGTGGGTAATCTTGCACCTTTACAAACAAGGGTGAGCTGATCTTATGCACTGTCCTTAAATGTTAATTTGAATTTATGTCTTGGACATCTTGGGCTTAATCCACTTTGGGGGTTTATTGTTTTGTGTTGTTTGTTTTTTTTACTAGTGTTGTATATAGTTGCTGATGTGCCCAAACCTAATGCCTAATTTTTGTCTTCAGACTTTAAAATTAATATTTGTGACTAAAAAGAATGCCTTTGTTACATTGTAGCAATGAAGATTGCTTTTATTGAAAATGAATTCCTTATTTATCCTTCTAGAGAAACTCTACATTTCAAAATTCCATGTAGTGAATCCATTCTCATAGATGTTTGGGGTGACCTTTATAATAATTGTTCCAGGCAGGTGATGCAGTGGCCTTCCACTGTTTCTCAGCTCCAGCCGTATTCTACTGTACTTGTGTAGAAGTTTTTTTTAAAGCAGGAAATGCTTTCTCACGTTTTTCTCACCTTCTGAATCTTGAATGTTCTCTCATATAGATGGGCAAAACAGTTATCTTTTACATTGAAGCTGTTTTTCTGACTTACTGAGTCAAATTAAAATGGATTTTGGATTTTGAGTTCTTCATTTTCCCTGAACATATTAGAAGGTTTCTTCAAAAAAATGTTAATTCATCTTGGCTGGAGTAGCAGAGTCACTTGGAAAGCTATTATGAGGGTTTATTTAGGTAGAAGGGTAGTAGAGCTTTGCCCTGTATAAATGCAGAATCATAGTTGCTTCTATTTCTGTTTTATAGGGGTCCTCTCTCACCATTGTTTCTCATTTCTATTTCACAGGATTCCCCTCTGTGCCCTCATAAATCAGCACTTCAGTGGACTTGCCAGGAAGTTTCCTGATGTCAAATTTATCAAAGCCATTTCCACAACCTGCATACCCAATTATCCTGACAGGAATCTGCCTACAATATTTGTTTACCTTGAAGGAGATATCAAGGCTCAGTTTATTGGACCTCTGGTGTTTGGTGGCATGAACCTGACAATAGATGGTAAGGGCCTCTTTGAGATGGAGCAGGGCACGTGAGCAATGACCAGTGAGTGCGTGTTAGAGATGATGAGAGGATGGTTCTTTTGAAGAGACATGTGTCATGATGATTTGTCAAAGTCACCTTTGCTGCTGTGTGAGTGATTGCTAAAAGGGAAGAAACATGTTTGATCTCTCATTAAATGAGTCATTGGGGGCTCTAATAATTCTGTTAAAAGGGGGCACACTGGATTTTAAAGTATGTATATTTAATATTAATGTCTAATATGTTTTGTTTGTCCCTATAGTTGGATACATTTTAAGTATAGCTCAAGATCTCAACATTCATTTTTTGTTTAATTCACATTAACAGGGCGCCTGGGTGGCTCAGTTGGTTGAGCGTCTGCCTTCGAGGCTATCATCCTGGGGTCCCAGGATTGAGCCCCACATAGTGCTCCCTGCTCAGTGGGGAGTCTGCTTCTCCCTCTCCATCTGCCCCTCCCCCCAGCTCATGCCCCCCCCCCCCCCGCCAAATACATACATAAAATCTTAAAAAAAAAAAAGAAAAGAATGTGCTATGGTGAGTGCTGTGAAGTGTGCAAGACTGGTGAATCATAGATCTCTACCTCTGAAGCAAATAATACATTATATGTTAAAAAAAAAAAGCAGGAGGGGAAGAATGAAGGGGGGGATATTGGAGGGGGGGACGAACCATGAGAGACGATGGGCTCTGAAAAACAAACTGAGGGTTCTAGAGGGGAGGGGTGTGGGGGGATGGGTTAGCCTGGTGATGGGTATTAAAAGAGGGCACGTTCTGCGTGGAGCACTGGGTGTTATATGCAAACAATGAATCATGGGATACTACATCAAAAACTAATGATGTAATGTATGGTGATTAACATAACAATAAAAAAACAAGTTAGGTGCAGAAAAAGTTATAGTAGATGTTTCAAAAAAAAATCACATGAACAAGTTATTGATATTTATATGTGTGTGTGTATATATACATATATATGTATATAATACCTATGGGAATATTTTCTCATTTGAATATATTAGTGGCTTTTAAGTTAAATTAAAAGTTTATTGAGTTCTGCCTCTTAACTCCTGAAGAATGTATCCTTTTATTTCTGAAGGATTTTTTTTTTTATTCCTTTCTACCTGTTACATGAGGTGTCAAAATATGCATACACTTATAACATGAAAGAGAGAACCTGAGGCCCGAGGGCATCCTCCTAAGTCACTCATTACTGAAATAATATGTCCACCTGTGCTTTAAAAACATATGTTAAAATATGACTTTATATACTGTTTTATATAACTATATAAGATATTCAACTGGGATAAGTATTAACATCTGCACATACATACACACATGTTAACAACAGTTAGGCATTATGCCAGTGTTCAGAGGCATACTGCATTTCAAACTAAATATATGCTTGCATCTTACTTCTGGTCTTTTGAATGTACCATGAGGGGAAAGATGGGTGAAGGATAGGAGGTCCTGTCTTTATTTTTAGAAAAAGTATTATCTGAGGATTAGTGAACTTATAAAATATTGTGTGTAAGTGAACAATAACATTAATACCTACACCAATACATATGAATGGTGTATATATTCTTGAGTCAAGAATCAGAATTAAGGTTTTTCTTTTTCTTTTTTTTTTTTTTAAGAAATTTGTTGAATTTTCATAACATTCAACTGAGGTACCAAGAACTTTAAATACTGGTGTTATCAATCTTCATGGAGCACTTTAAATTAATATGACTTAAATAAAATTGGTTGTCACATTTTAATGGAGGTACCTAATTAGCAGAGTATCACTTAAACCAGTCTCTTTGCTGTAGAGTGTCTCATGTAGTCCCTTAGTTCTGCCTGGGGTCCTTTCTGCAGTGGAAAAGACATCCCTTGATTTCACTTCATAAGGTCTCAGACCCATGTGGACTTTCATTGATTATAAGAGAGTGACATACAGGAACCAAGGCTTTAGTCACTGGTTCTTTATTTTCTTGGTACTGTTTTTATTACTTGGAGCAAATGTATAAGTTCTGGGATGTCATCATACATTTATCCTTTGACTCTAATAGATTGAGATACTGGACATGGGGCCTAAAAATTTCCTTTTGTTGACTAAAATTAGATTGCCAGCAGGACTGTGAAAAGTATTTCCTTTAAATGTTTCATGCTGATTTCTTTCCTGGGAAATTGTGCAAGTCCAGAAACTGTAGTCATTAGAAGACAGGTTTAGTTTTTGTTTTTTATTTTAGTTACCATATAGATTCAAATATATATATAGTATCTCATTTGATCTCCTCTTCTGAAAAGGTGAAAGTATTTTGTTTTCCTTCTTAAAGGTCTGATTTTTTTTGCCTTCCTTCTAGGTACCATAAAATTACAGAACTAAAATTATTATCAAATGTTACTGTATAGTTTCTGCTTAGAGAAAACTGGCTTAATGGGCTTGAGGGTGAGGGTCCTATGCCAACTGCCTTAGGTAATTTGGTTTTTCTTTATCACATAGAGTTGGAGTGGAAACTGTCAGAGTCTGGAGCAATCAAGACAGACTTGGAGGAAAACCCTAAGAAACCAGTTGAAGATGCTTTGCTATCCTCAGTGAGGTGCTCCATCCCCACAAGAAGGGGTAGCGATTCTGAGGATGACTAAGACTATGGCCTTGTTAATGTGCCAGACTTCCTTGATGTGACAAATCATCTGGATTTTTTTAAAAAAGAAAAAGTAGAAATGCTCTTTGGCTTTTAGCCTTTTTATAATTACGTTTCAGATCTCATAGATCTCAGAAATCATCATTGCTGGGAATCCTATTACATTTCTTAGAACTCTCTTTTTAATTAATAACCTTTCCTTAAAAAAATAAAAACCAGCTATTGGTATGGCCGATGTCTATGTTTTCCTCACTTATATTTTAAGCTATAAAACTGTTCACCATTTGTCCACATATAACTACATAAGAGGGAATGTGGAGTGATTTTTTTAATAATGTGACTAAGTTATACAGTGGAAAAATTGCAAACTAAGTCTTGTTACATTATCATTTATTTTTTTATTTTATAAGGATAGCAACAGAATTATTAAAGGAATGATTGATAGGAAAAATCTTAGTATTTGTCATATTTAGAAGAAATAGGCAATAATTTTTATAAAACATTGTCTTTTCAAAGCAGTAACTGAAAGATTCCAGTTTATTGCCATTTTTGGTTAAATGGTTTTTTTTCTAGTTAAAATAGTTTTGTCTCAGACTGTTGAGATACAGTCAATACTGTAAAAGGCCACCTTAAATTCTTTTTTGTAAACAGATAATAAACACATAAACTGTCTCTCAATTAGTAAAAAGCATCAAGGTATTTTCTGAACTAGAATCCTCTTAGCATTTAACATTTCTTATCAAGTTGACGTTAACAGAAAAATTAGGGGAAATATTCTCTCATGTTCATGTTGAATGATGCGGTATTTAATGCGGGTTTGAATCTTAAAATCTTAAAAATATGAATTATAGAGGGCCTGGAATTCCTTCAGATTATATTACAAAAAATTCATTTTTTGCTGTACTTCAAAGAGTAACAAACAGCTGTGACCCATTTTGTCTGTCACCAGTGTCTATGTTAGTGAATATTTGTTTTTCTACACACATGTGAGCCAGTGCTGCTTTTAAAAATGTACCTTCCGTGTAACATTTTATTGAAAGATTTTTCATGAAATTTTAATTGCAGGCTGATAAAAGTGTGGTCAGTTCTATCACTTGCATGCTAGTTCCATGGGTTTTGTGGGAGAGCTGCCTTCTTTGATTTTCTGTTGTTAGCTGACATTAAAATGAAATGCTTTGGGAAGAATAAAGGTGAAAAGCTTGAGTGCTGCATTTCCCTGAGAACTGTAGTGCTCACAGCTCTCAAGAGAACAGTACTTGAGCATGGTGGGGGCAGTGTCCACTGTGATGGAAAACAGCAGGATTTATTCCACTGTGGAGCCCATGCAGGATGTAGTTCTAAATATTCACTATGCCACTTTGATCTATGTAAGTGTGAAAACTGCCTCATAATCTTGCCTTCATGCTGGGCTGAGGCTTGTAGTGTGAGCTCAACACTAGCTCGGGTGCCTCTGGACGTGGCTGATGAGTCCTGTCTGGCCACATGGCACCCAGGCCCCAGGCAGCTGTTTAGTCATGCTGACTGAACTTGATTTAAATAGAAACATCTCTCTCCTAAAATCAGTATTGTGATTTAGAACCTGACCTGCAAATTTCTGTAAGTTAGTTAATTTGGGGAGACTTTGCCATAATATTTACCACTAATGTTCTATTTCTTTCTTTTTTTTTTTTAAGATTTTATTTATTTATTTGACAGAGAGAGACACAGCGCGAGAGGGAACACAAGCAGGGGGAGTGGGAGAGGGAGAAGCAGGCTTTCCGTGGAGCAGGGAGCCCGATCGGGGGCTCCGTCCCAGGACCCTGGGATCATGACCTGAGCCTAAGGCAGACGCTTAACGACTGAGCCACCCAGGCGCCCCCACTAATTTTCTGTTTCATGTGGAGCATTTGTGATGTGTCCGAGGTGATACAATTCGATGCTTAAGTATTGAGTTCATCTAATTCCACAGCAGCAGCACACGGTGATCAGGGAAAGTGAACAAGAAGGATACCTAGGCTCTCTGTCTTCCATTGTTCGGAGGAAAGGATTATGGGGAAGGGGGTTAAGCAAATGCAAGGTAGCCCTTTCTTAAGTGATTGGTAAAAAATGGTTCTGGAAAGTTGGGATAATAATTGGGAGAAGTGAAGTGGAGTAAGACTGTATAATCAAATACAATTGGTTCTTCCTTATTTTCCTTATCTCCAGAGGAAGAAAAGGATGTAGATGGGTTGTATACGCCTATCTCATTGCAAGCCCAAATTTGTATCTTCACTCCCCAGGGTTGCAGAGCATTGGTTCAACAGGTGTCTGCCACAGAGCTTCCAAGGTGGGTGGCTCAGAAGTACTTGAGAAAAGTTGTACTGCGTACAAAAGGCACTTTAGGAGAGTTATGAAAGGAATGTTAAGGGTGTCCTCTGTCACCGGTGCCTAAATTTTTTTTGTCATTTGTTACCTCCAACTTTAGATTCAGTTTTCTTATGTAATGAGACTAGATTTTGACAGAGTGCTTTTCAAGTGTGACAGGCCAAATGTGTTGTGACTGTGTTGCCTACTTTAGAAACATGTTCCTATGAAATGATTTTGTCCTGCTTATGGAAACCAGTTGTTACTCATAAATATAACCTTTTTGACATGTGGCTTTCCCAACACGCATTTTTGATACTGTTTACACTCACACAGCAGATGGTCCAGGTTTCTGCCTTCTGCATGCAGACCCCCTCCCACCACAACTCAGTGACCTCCGCAGGAGACCTTGTCACTTGCATGCTGCGAGGAATCCCCTTGGCTTCTAGTCTTAACCACCACACACCTACACAGTGGTCTGTCTGCTCTTTCTGTTCCATTCAGTCTCCATTGAAGATGTGTCTGCACTCCAAGTTTAAACCCTCCCTCTGTGCTTTTGACCTTATTCTCTGCCACATTTCTTAGGACTTTCTTGTGGTAAATTATCATCTTGATTTCAGTCTTTCCCTCGATGAGGAGCCTCAGACAGTGAGAATGTTTAGGTAACTACTACTTGCCTATCAAGTATCCAGGATTCTCCAGTTCTATTCCCAACAGATATGGGATCAGCTAAAAGATAAGCTTCTAGCCTCCCTGGAGCTACGGATTGCCAGATAGAAGGTGGGCAAAAGTTGGCTGGGCAAGCTTCTTCAGAGGGACAGACAGCTGGCATGTGCCCTTTTTGGACTTAACCCCCTTCTACTTTCTGACAGAAGTGTAGATGTGATTGCAGCCTACTTGGGCCATGGGGTGTCTTTACAGAGGACAGCCAGAAGGATAATATTCCTGATGACATTGTGGAACCACTATAAGATGGCTCTTGACTGCCTTCTCTGGACTTCTGTTACTGGGAAGGAAGTAACTTCCATCCTGGTCTCTGTTAGTAGTAGCTGACACATTTCCTGATAAAGTCACCTGCCCATCGCCAAAGGAAACTTCAGCCACTCTGGCTTTCTACTCCTCACCACTTTCACATTGCTTGACAAAACAGAACAGTCTAGATTTCCTGCCTCCACTTCATCACTGTTGCCTTTCAGTAATGTCATGTATTAGACTTTAGGACTACACTTCCAATCTGTGAAGGACTAGATACTCTGAACAACTCTCCTGATAATAACTCAAAATGTTGGATAAAAGGTTTTTTTTAATGTTCTTAAATTGTCGCTAAACTGACAAGAAAGAAAAGCATTCTCAGAGGTCAGAAGCAATTTGGATTCTCATAGTATGTGTGGTCTAAAAACTCAAACCAATTTCTTAAAGTGGTCCTAAGTTGGTAATGCCCCTGAGCTTATGGCTAAAGTAGCTGCATATCCATGCTGTAAGAACACAACTTTTATTACTGAAACACTCCTTACAAATAAAGCTCCAAAGGAACGTGAGCTCATAGTCCTAAATCACAAACCCACGAAATCACAGGATGCCTCAAAATAAGGTATCCTGAAGGAAAGCCAGCGGAAAACAATACAGTCAGACTTGCAAAGACTTTGGATAGTGGAATTGTCAGCTATAAGATGAATACTTTTTTTTAAAGATTTTATTTATTAGAGCATGTGTGGGGGTAGGGGCAGAGGAGGAAGAAGGAGAAGCAGACTCCCTGCTGAGCATGGAGCCCAGTGCGGGGCTTGATCCCACGACCCTGGGATCATGACCTGAGCCGAAGGCAGATGCTTAACTGATTGAGCCACCCAGGCACCTCAAGATGAATACATTAGTACGTATTTAGTAAGAGTAAAGAAAACGAGTTCCTTACGTAAAAACAAATCCCGTGTCAAATAACCAGTGAAAGAGAATGAACTGGAAAGTGGAGCCAAATAATTACCCAGTAGAAAACACACAGAGATAAGTAGATAGAAATGTAAAAATTAGGAAAGAGATGTGGAGAGACTGAGAAGGTCTAACGTGTCTTAGAGTTTTAGAAGGAGAGAATTGGAAATTGGCAATATTTGAAAAGATAAAGACATTTTCTAGAACCAGTGAAAGATACCGACCTTCAGAAAGCTATGCAAATCCCAAGTGAGTTACATATGATAAATCTACACTTCTGTGTGTGTGTATGTATATAATAATATATATTGTTATATGTGTTATATATATTATATATATATGTAAAATTGCAGAATATCAGATTTGTACAAGCAGAACAGTCATATTTATTACCCACAACAGTGTAGCTGTAGGGTTTACTGACTTCTCAGCAGCAAGGAAAGCAAAAAAGGCTGGTAGTATCATCAGTGGGCTAAGAAAAAACAACAAAAACTACTAACCAAGAATTAATACCCAGCAAAGCTATATTTTGGGAATGAGGATGAAATTTCTGACAGAATGAGTAAGTTTGTCATCTATAGACTCTCACTAAAGGAATTTTAGAAGATGAAAGGTGCAGGGGCACCTGGATGGCTCAGTTGCTCGGGTCACAATCTCAGGATCGTAGGATCGAGCCCCATGTTGGGCCCTGAGCTCAACACAGATTCTGCTTTAGATTCTCTCTCCCTCTGCCTGCCCCTCCCTGTCCCCTGCACTTTCTGTCTAAAAAAAAAAGAAAAGATTCAGAAGGATGACCATCTGATGGAAGGTCTGAGTTTCAAGAAAGGGTGGTGACCAAAAAAATGTGGGTAAATCTGAACGAACATTGACATAAAAGAATACAAATAATGCGTTATTTGTGATATTAAGAGCAAGATGGAACTAAAAAATAGGACAAAATAGGGCACAAGATGAAGGCTTAATTAGAGTTCAAATGTTCTTAGACTTAAGCATTCAGGAGGTTGGCAAAGATAACCATGTAAAAAAATTTCAAGGTAACAGTAAAAAAATGAGTATGTAACTTTTAAAGTAGTGGGGGGTATGGGGGGGAGGGGGAACCTCAGTTAAATTAAAAGACCAAAAGAAAGAATAAAAAGAAAACAAGAACTGTAGGAAGTCCAAAATGCTGGAAATAAATCTAACATAGTAATTACAATAAATGTAAATGGATAATACTCCTACTAGTCTTACCATATGATCCAGAAGTCATGCCTGTAGCTATTTAACCAACTGATGTGAAACATATCCACACAAACACTTGCACACAAATATTGCTAGCAGCTTTATTTATAATTGCTAATACAACCAAAATGTCCGTCAATAGATAAGTGGTTAAACAAATTGTGGTACATTGACAGAATGGAATGTTGTATGACCATAAAAAGAAATGAGCTAATGGATGCTAAGTGAAATAAGCCAGTCTGAAAAAGCTGTATACTCTGTTATTCCCTTTATATGACATTCTGGAGAAGGCAGAACTATGGAGAAGCTAAAAGGGCAGAGGTTACCAGAGGATTGGGTAGGGTAGGAGGGTTGAATAGATAAAGCACATGGAATTTTTAGAGCAGTGAAACTATTCTGAATGATACAATAATGGTGGAGATATGAAAATATGCATTTACCAAAGCCCATAAAACTTTATAGCACAAAGAGTGAGTCTTAATGTATGCATATTTAAAAGTATCTGTTTAGAGAGGAGATCCCTGGGTGGAATGCAGGATGTGACAAAACTAACTACATTACAAATGTGTGAAACCACCTGATGGAAAGGCTTTCAGGGAGGGGCTCTGACATAACGTTGGAAATGAGTCTGTAAGATGAAACATAGAAGTATCTCTGCATAAGCACTGTATTCTAGCTGATAGTTTTTCTCACAGCAGTGTGGTTTAACAATTCTCATACTGCTAGAATATATACTAGAATTGAACAATTAAATATATGGATAACAGATGGTGAGAGCCGGGTTTCACTGTTAGAGTGTGAGTTTATAGATAGCAAGGAGAGGAGGTCAAAATGATCCTTGGGGTAATGGATTAGAGTTGGAGACATCAGTATAAACTCCTGTTTAGTTTAATATAGATACAGATGATTATACATTTAGGTAGTGAACATACACAGTCTAGTAAACATTTTTTTCATTGCTCCATCAGCTAACCAGGCCTAAAAGCAATGACCCCAGTAGCAAAGACCACACCTGACCCTCAGATACTGGTTTCTAATACCATTCTCCAAAAAGAAACTACGGTTCTTTAGAGACATGGCTGATTCTAAAACTGGAGCAGAAAATATGTAAGATTAGCCTGGAGCATCATGTAGCACCAGAAGTGTTAAAAACAAAATGGGGCCGCCTGGGTGGCTCAGTTGGTCAAGTGCTGCCTTGGCTCAGGTCCTGATCTCAGGGTCCTGGGATTGAGCCGTGAATTGAGCTCCCTGCTCAGCGGGGAATCTGCTGTTCCCTCTCCCTTTGACCCTCCCCCCACTCACGCTCTCGCTCACGCACTCTCAAATGAATAAATAAAAATTTGTAAAAAACAAACCCCACAATGATGAGAATATGTCAAAAGGATGAAGGAGCCAATTAAAAGGTCTAATGGCTAAAGCTGGAACCCTTTGAGCAACAAAATAAATGTTGGATTACAACCTAAAGTATAAAGTAATCCATGAGTCCGTGCTGATAGATGGTTGAAAAGGTAAGTGGGGGAGAAGAGACTGTCTCTCATGCAGAATGCTGAATAATTTATACAGATACTCTGGACTTAAGATATTCCATGGGTTGCATGTAATGATTGCCTTCCAAAGTTTATAATATGGAAAGGTGGGTGGGAAGAACAGCCTTACAGAGACAAACACTGTCTCAGGCAGGTGATCACAGTCAAAGTCAAGAGTGATGTCATTTATTATTATGGACCCTGGATATGATATGAAAATGCTACTTTACTTCTTTGGTCTTCTTTACAACATCTGACAAATCCCAACTGAGGAAGATTCTAACAAAACAGCTGACCAGAACTCCTCCAAACTATCAAGGTCATTAAGAACAAAAATCTGAAGAAGTGTGACAGGTAAGAGGTACCTAAGAAGACAGTACTACTAGATGTAATGTGGTGTCCTGGATGGGATCCTAGAACAGAAATGGAATAGAAGCTAAAAACAAAAGAATTCTGTATAAAATATGTACCTTATGAATGATTATGAATGATTATCAGTATTGATTTGGTAATTGTGACAAATGTACCATACTAATGTAATATGTAATGGAGAAACTGGGTATGGGTTATATGGGAAATCTGTACTATATTCTTAATTTCTCTCTAAAACTATACCCCAACATAAAGTGGTTTTTTTTTTTTTAAATATGGTGGCTCACGAGTCACAGCAAAATGGAAATTGAGACTACTCTTAAGGAAGGTGGTGTTCATTTCTTGATCGTCTGTAATAAAAGGCACAGGTCTTAGTTTGGATCTACCCAAATGCAAGAGCCTGAGCCAAGGATTTGAGGGAAGAGTTTGAGAGGAGATCCCAGGGTTCAGGAGGCAGGAGCTGAGAGAAAGAGAGAAGGAAGGGGAAAGGCCAGTATAAGGCTGAGAATCAGGTCAGTGATGCAGATAGGCAGTAGGAACTCAATCCCTTTAGGACCTCAAAGAAGCCCCCAGTTGTTCACCCACTGATAGGAGCCTGAGTTATTTATCTCTGAATCCTACCCACCCTTTGAAGCCTCTGCTTCTAGAGAAGTTAATTCCCCTGCATTTCTGGGCTGTGCATGCACAAGGACTGAGCACGTGTCTATGCCTGGGAGGCAAGCCTGGGCTGACAGACAACGGTTGGTGTGCCTTTTAGGTGGGATGCTGGTGGTACAAGATGAGTCTGAACGTGCATGGAAGTTAGTCCTATTTTATATATTTGAAAGAGCTTTCTTAGGCATTCAAACATAGATTCTTGTCACATATCACTCTTCTGCGTAGATAAAAAGGGAAATAGAAGCAAAACACATTGGGTAAGGCATTCCTAAAATGGCCTGAGTCCAGCTCTGACACCATGTTCTGCTAGGTTTGAGCTGGCACTTCTTGATGAAGCCAGAAGGTGGCGAGCAATAGCAACGTGATCACTGCTGCCACTTGCCTGGCCAACAGCGACTACAAGAGGCACCCTGACCTCAGGGATGTTAAAAATAAGGGGGAACATGTGCTTAGCATTGGGGAAATGAAGTTGTTATATCTCCCAGTGGATTATTTTAACTTGACCATTCTAGCTTTTACGTTTGAAAGCAGATCATTAACTCATTTCTGTTTATTGACATTTAAAATATTGAATATACAAACTTCCTAATAGGAAAAATGCTGCTACTCTTCCTTACATACTGATTAAAAAGAATACAGTTTTTTTTTCAATTAAAATCCAATACTGCTTTTGTAAGTCTCTCAGGTGATGACAAATTTTTAAAGAAACATTTAAAAATACATGTATATTTCATGAGGTGGTGGGGGACTAAATTGGTTGTGTCCAACTGTTGATTTTGGCTCAGGTCATGATCCCATTGTCATGGGATCGAGCTCCACGTCCAGCTCCGTGCTTAGCACAGAGTCTGCTTGTCCCTCTCCCCCTGCCCCTCCCCCGCTCATGCTCTCACTCTCGCTGTCTTTCTCTCAAATAAGTAAATAAAATCTTTAAAAAATACATATATATTTCATAAAAAGTTGTAGTTAGTAATAGTTAACAAATCAATCCTTTGCCTTTTAGCAAATGTTATAGAAGAGAATAAGTAACTTGCAACTTTTTGTTTTATCCTGGGATTTGAGATATCCAAGGGAAATAGTACAGTAAACACACACACTAACACAAGCTGTTACTGTACTGGACTCTGCTGTAATTGCAGTAACCAAATCAAAGAGTAGATCGGGCAGCCTCAGGTTATCCCCCATACTGACTCTGGGTCCCAAAGGCTTTCTGATTCTGTTTTGGTTTCCCAAGTCTACTGGGAAGAAAATGTGAGAAGTACAGTACACTTGGCAGTTACTTTCCATAGTGTAGATTAATGCAGTTCCCGAACTGCACTGAGCTGCCCCGGTTTCCCATAGCAAGTTCACAGGAATGGGATATTCCGTTTTCAAGGGAAGCACAGCAATGCTGCAATATATCAAACATCACAGGAAATACTAGCTCAAATAGCTCACATTAAGCATTAGCTTGTACTGCATTCCTTTTGATGATGTCATAGCTTTCCAAAGCAGGGTTTTTGGCAGTTGCTGTGATAAAAGCAGGTACAGCTCAAAAATCAACAAGGAGCAGGGATGAGGGTGACAAATTTCTGATCAAATTTCAAGGTTGGACAAAGCCCAGAGCCCAACAGGCACTCACATCGCGTTAATAAGAAATGAAGTAAGTATATTATTTTTTGTTCAATGTTCATATTTTTCCAAGTAGCTAAAAGTATTTAGAACATAAATGCTCATTAAGTTGTTTGTCCCTAACTACTTAATAAAAGGAATGGTTAGATATTTACTTTTTTTCTTAGGGGCACAGTGAAAAAATTACTGAGCCATCAACCAGTGGAAGTTTAGGAATCTCTAAGTTAATAAATTGGTATTCTGGTTTGTAATTAAATCTGAAATCATGTTGGCTGATTCCGATCCATCCGTGAGATGTGATTACCCCTAAGTCAACTCAACAAAGAATATTTTTGACTCTGTCAGGATGAGTACTGCACCCTGAAACCTGCGGTGACCCCAAATTACCCCCCAAAGTCCCATCTTCATGGAGCAGACAGCTTTCTCTTTATTACCACCTGCAGCTGAGCTGGTGGCTTGTCATGGTGTCTTGGGTTTTCTAATGTGCAACAAGCATCCAAGTAATATGGTTACCACGAGGATTAAATGAACTAAGATTTGTAAAGTACTTAGAACAGTTTGCTGATGTTTTATTGATGTTGATGTAGCAATAGTAGTAGTCCTCATTGACATCATCACGGTCATCCTCACCAGCATCCTATTTTTTTTTAAAGCATTCCTCAATGCTTTGGCATCCTGATAAATTCACTCATTTGAGACTGATTGCTGGGTCCTAACACTTGGAATTATAAATGACCCAGAAACTCTTAAGGTAAAATTTTTCAGTACAATTTGGGAAGAATCTGAAATTGTATCTTTTAACCTTCTTATTTGGGCAGCTTTGGGGCATTTTCTTCCCCTTTACATTTCCACTGTTACATAATCCTTCTTGTATAATCTACTTTTTTTCTGTGCTCTTTTACATTTTCTTAGTATGTTAAGAAATACCCATCTCTCTCTCTCTCTCTCTCTCTCTCTAAGTTATCCTTTATTTTCTTAGTATAACGCATTGGAGGATTTTATATTCTTACAGTGTGATATTTATCACTTTCCAAGACGGCTCTCCTCCATGTGGATGAAATGCTGTGTTTTTGCATTGACTTTTCTCTATCTAAAGTCTCCACTACATATTGGTTGATGGGGATGGCTCAGACTATTCATCAGTCCCCTGAATGGATGCACCCTCTAAACTACAGGAATGGCATTAACATGGAAAGAGGGGATCTGAGCCACATCAGGCCATAGTACTGGGCTATGTAGCATTTGGGCCATTCCTCTTCTCTTTGGGGATTCTAAAATGTGAATTCTTTTAGAATAATGTATAGCTCATAGCAGCTCATGATTGCATTCAGAGATGGTAGGATGATTGCTGGGGTTCAAGGCACATTTTCTGTTTTTCATTGTGTTACAATGAGCATGAGAGAGAAAATAGAATCAATCAGGAGCAGGACATGAAGCAGAGTGGAAGCTCTCCGAACTTGAGAACTCCCTCCAAGGCTTCTCATCTTATCACTCCCGGCTTTGACACAGCAGATCCTGCTGCTGATATTCCTGGCAGTGAGAGGTCTTGGGAGAATGTACTTGGAGTGTCAGTGGATATACGTTTGTATGCTTGTCAGTGAATAGTGGAGGGGTAGGGGTGGGGTCTCTTCAAAATGAATTCTGAATTGTACAGGATCTGCCTTTAATGAGTCTGTAGCATGTGGCTTATGTCAAATAGGTAACAGGTGTGATTCCCGCCTTCTCCCAGTGTTCACTGGTAGCTGTGACCTCCCATAGTTCTCACCCCCAAACCCAGTAGGCACAGAGTTTAAGGAAAAAAAAATGGAAGGGAGAGAGGTGAAGAGGAAGAGAGGGAAGGAGGGAAGGAAAGATGGAAAAGGAGAGAGGTGGAAGGGGAGGGAGGTTAGAGGAGAGAAGAGCCTGTAAAGTTGGTTGGCAATTACTTTTAAGTTTGCAAATAAAATAGTAGGTGGGCAAGGGAAGTTATTTATGTCCTTTTTATCCAAGGCTTTTATTTGTTTGGAAGGGATCAACCAAAGGGAGTGTTTTGTTCATTTTTGATTGATACCTAGAGTAGAGGAGACATCCGCACAGGAGTTTTGCCTGGGCTAATGGCATACAATCAGTTTGACCCTGTGGTTTTAGGAAAAACTTTTAAATGGCAGGAGTAGAGTTTAGGAAAGAGAGTTTCTGCTAAAAGACCACAAAGCATTATCCTTTATTGATCAGGATTTGCTCGCGGGGGTACATAAATGTTTACAGAAGCAAAGAAATCCAGTGCCTAAGAGCTCCAAAAGGCTCTTGAAGGCCACTGTCATGCAGTGTCCTCTTTTGGAGACAGCAGGCCTGCTGAGTAGGCACACAAGAACTTGAGGAACTCAACGTGTACCCAAATAAAATGACTACTAGCAAAGGGTTGCAGCTCCAAGAAGCAATCTCTGGCTGCATGCATGGCTGCAGCAATGTCAATTAGCCCCTGCCTGGGGCCTGTGAAACATCAGGTCAGGACCAGGCGTCACCATGAGGCTGGTCTGAAAGGTGCATAATGAACTTATCCTTTCCTCGGGACAAAGTATCTTTCTAGTGTCTTTCAAGTGTCTTCTCGAGATGTGCAAAATAGTTGGGTAAAATATAGGCAATAAGAGTATAGGCCTCACAGGGCTGTTATAAATGTTAATATTAAAATACAAATGAATATTTGTATCTTGCTTAGGACAGGGCCTCACACACAGTAAGCACTAGGTAAGTGTTTATTGCATGAACTCATACATCAGGATATGGAGTTCTGATTGCTCCTGCTTCCCACCAACACACCACAAATCTAGTGGCATAAACAACCACCCTTTTATTATGCTCACAAATTCCGTGGATCGTGACCACAATGGTGGTCACGGCTTGCCTTTGCTCCACAATGTTGGTCGGTGAAGAAGACTCAAGATGCTTGGAGGGACTTGGGTGGTTGGAGCTTCTTCGTTCACATGTCTGGGGCCAGGTGGGGGTGGCTTGAAGGCTGGGCTCAGCTGGAGCACCTACTCATGTCTTGGTCATATCCCGGTTTTGCACATCCTGATAGCTGGGTTCTGGGAGGAAGTGTCCGAATCTCTGGAGATCTCCGGGAGTCACTCCCATTACATCGTATTGGTTGAAGCTGTCACTCACCAGCTCAGAATTAAGGGGAGGTGATATAGATTCTACCTCTTTATGGTATATAATGGGACAGGAGAGCCTCAACAGCCCCATTAGCTTTGGTAGTTCCCACTGCATTGCTTGAGTGGGCAGAACTGTCACCCGGAATTCTTCCAAAAGAGCAAAAGCCCTGGGATGACTTTCATCACTCCCACTGGGTGGGCCTCACTTAATGGAATCTACAAATCAGTGCCCCTTTCCATAGGGATTGGGGTGCAGGACTTTCAAGTGACTTTCAAGGCCACAAAGCCAGGACCAGAATCTTGTTCTCCATTTACTGCCTTCTAGCACAGTGGCCGATATAGCTCACTACCTGAATTTGGTGCTGAGTTGCTATTGTTATCCCACTGAGGTTGCCTGTGCTCCATTGTTTTAATTACAGGCTGTTATTTCATTTAAAAAAATCAGTGATAGGATTAAGGGTACTGTCATTTTAAAAGCCAGACTCCTGGGCTGAAAACTCGTCAGTGAATCAGAGGACAAATGTTCCCATTGTGCTGGTTAAAAATAGGAGCTATGGAAAAAGTGACAGAATGAGATGAATGCCATTAAAGTGTAATTACATTTACTGTAAATGTGAGCCTTGGGATGAGTCTATTCTAGGCAGAGAAGCTCTACCAGATACTGGGGCGTGGAAAACCCAAGGCCTCTGCTGATACCTGCTTTTATGTTTTGAATATTTATAGTATATATCGTTACAGATTGTTCTTACTGTCCTGTTGGCCTTGTTAGGGGTATTAGAAAGTACTGTCACTCCCGAGGAAAATAAGAACCATAGAGCTCACCTTGAAACTCAGAATGTAGCTTTTCTGTTGTGCTCGCAAGGCAATGTTTCTATATATCTATCAATCTATATACCTGTGTGTTTCTATATATCTACCTCCTGCCTCAGCAGTCAGGTGTATTGGACATATTTGAAAGGCAGGTCTTAATTGTTTGTTCATGAAAATAGCTCGTGTTTTTCTGATTTTAAAACCATGCATGCTTTCCATATAAAATATTAAAAAGATACAAAGACAGTAAACTATTCTAAATACACAATAGATAAAGCACTGTTCACATTTTGATGAACATCCTTTCAAGTCACAGTGTTTTTGTGAATTTAGAGATAGTTCTAACATTTTTGTTGTTGTTGTTAAAGCTTAGCGATATATTCTGGACATATTTTATAAGATAGCATTACATCTTGATGTCTAGTGGCTAACTGGTATTCCATAGATTCAATATGCCATAGCTTATTTATTTAATGATGAAACTAGATGTCATAATGAGCCAAGTATTATTTTGGCCCATAGCTAAAAATTATTCCTTCACATAATTGAAAGAAAAATGATATCAAGTTTATATATATTTATTGTATTATGTTATGTTATATTATAAATATATATTTTAGAGTAAGAAGCACAACTCTATTTTTGCTTCCCAAATGGTTATCCAGTTGGGATTTATTTTTTAAAGCTTGGTGGGAGAAGTAGAGGGACAAAAGGGCTGAAGAAAACAGGGACGAAAAGGCAGGACTAGGTTATTTTTCTCAGTCTCCTTCCCCGGCATCCTTTCTCCACATAGGAGGATGTCTAAGGGAAGCCACGGCGGCTTAAGGTATTAACTTTTCAGGTATGTTCACGAAGCCAGAAATAATATTGGGACAATACCCTGAAACTTGGAGCCCAAATTAGCTTCAACGGGAATGATATACAGGATGATTTTACAAGGTAGCTCAGGTAATAGGGCTTCTACTTCCCTCAGAAGCTGCTCATCTCTACACTGAGTCCCTGGCCATTGGAGCTTGAGCATCTTCATTTGTCTCTACGATGGTGTAACATTAATGCCAATACTGACTCTCTGTGGTGGTGAGCAGCACTTGGTGCCTCTGGCCTAAAATCCCTCAAGAATAGATACTGGCCAGCACCTCTAAGTGTCCAGCACTCACATGGTCCCTGGCACCTAGCTGGCACTCAGAAGGCCTTTGCTGGAACAAAAGGAAATGCACTTAATGCGGATTCTGTTGGGTCTGCAATGGAGGCTAGTCACCACTAGGTGTCATAATGAGTCAAGCAAAATTTGGGCTCGTAGGTAAACATTAATGCTTTTACTGTATTCATTTTTATGCATGCGTGCATTCACTTTTTCAGCAACCATGTGTTGAGTGTCTGCTGCATGCCAGGCACCGTGCTGGGTATTGGAAATCATGCCCTCACTCAGCTCCTGGGCCTGGTTGGCAAGAAAACCCCAGTAGATGCTGAGACAGGGCCAAAAGCCCAGTGAAGACACACACGACAGGCACCTGATTATGCTTGAGTAATGTGACTGGCTTCTGAGAGAGGTGGCTTTGCAAATGAGTCTTGGAGGATAAGGACAGGTAAGAAGTTCAATTCATTTTTTCAAAAACATTTTCTCTTAGGGAATTCAAGGCAGAAGGGTGACCTGAAAGCTGGTCCAGGTTTTATTCCTATTGAGGACTGAACTTTTAAACTTGTCAGGAAGTTTTGGCAAAGGTTTGCTTCTAATTTCTTTTTTACTGTCTGCATGTAAGTTGCAGTTCAGAGTTTAGATTTCTAAGTTTTCACACTACCGATAAGACTACATTGAAGTTCCCCTCGTTGGGCCCTGATCACTATTAGGAAACAGTGAAAGTCGGCCAGGTTGGAGAGGATTGTGTGGTTAGCACTGGGCTAGCCCAGAAACCTGGTCAGAGTCCAATACCAGGTAATCTGCAGTGGGACTTACCGAAGGGCCTGGTCCTATCAGAGATCGACACGGTGGATGGATGTAAATGGAGTGTGCTTGGTAACAGTGAGGGCCCGAACCCTAAAGAAGTGAAGTTCACTCCTGGGGGGCCTGTGTCGTTGGGAGAGGGCAGTCTCCAGATCATCCCACCTTCCTCCAGGTGGATCTCTGCTATCCTGAGGCAGTTCCTCCCCAGGCGCCCTGGTTGTCTATGACGGGGTATAGCTCAGTCTGCCGGTGAGCTGCATCTACCTTTCCTAGATGGAGGCTGAGCCCTCTGCAATGGAGGGAGCCTGCTTTTATTCCATTCCCTGCAACTGAACTCCACACTGAGTTCCTGCGAACAGAGCTTTTGGCCAGAACCATGAGAGCTCTCAAGCTAGACTATTCCCAACAAGATCATTGCCCAGGCTCTGTGTGAACCTTCTCGGTAACAGGGAACTTGCCAAGACAGCCCATTCTAGTCAGTACACATAATTCATTTTTTTTAAATTGTGGTAAGATCTGCATAACATAAAATTTACTATTTTTTAAGTGTACAGTTCTGTGGAATTAAGTGCATTCACATTGTTGGGCAATCATCACCACAATCCATCTCCAGAACGTTTTTGTCTTCCCAAATTGGGACTCCGTGTCCATTAAACACTACCTCCACTTACCCCCTCCACCTAGCCCCTGGCAACCACCATTCTGCTTTGTGTCTCTATGCATTCGACTATTCTAGTACCTCAGGTAAGTAGAACCATACAGTGCTTGTTCTTTTGTGCCTGGCTTATTTCATCTAGCATAACGTCCTCAAGTCTCAGCCAAATCGTAGCATGGGTCAGAATTTCCTTACTTATTAACACTGAATAACATTTCATTGTATGTATAGACTACATTTTCTTTATCCATTCATTTGTCAATAGCTATGTGGGTTTCTTTCACTTTTGGCTACTGGGGATAATGCTATTATGAACATACATTGGTGTACAGGTATCTGAGTCTCCGTTTTCAATTCTTTGGGATATACACCCCAAAGTGGAATTGCAGGATTATATCATAATTATATGTTTAATTTTTTGAGGAAATGCTGTACCATTTTCCGCAATGGCTGCACCATTTTACATTCCCACCAGCAAGAAACAAGGATTACATTTTCTTCACATCCTCACCAACACTTGTTATTTTCAGTTGTACAGGTGGTTCTTTTAACTGAGCCAAATCCAGTACCTTCCACCTTCTCCTGCCATTGCTCCAGGTTGTGAACTACCCAGGCTAAATTTGGTCTTGATGCTGTAAGAAAGCCACGCATGTATTACTGGAAAGTGCTTCAGATGGTCTGTGTTCCTGGAAGGTCCCTCAGGACTAGGGACAGATAGCCCGATGTAATCTGATCCTCACAGAGTGAGGGAGGAGCACAGCTTCCTTTGTCCTGGGCCCTTTGTTTATGTTTCTACAAGGTTTGCATTTGTTTTGCCAACAGCCTGGCACGTGCTGGCTCATATGGAGCTGTGTCAATTAAGATCTCCGGGTCTTTTGAACAGGAGCTGTTGTGAGACCAGGTAACTCCCAACCCACCTCATACAATTTGATTCCTTGTACTTTATGAAGCAATATCTGACATGTACAGAGGTACATATATAACAGCTCTTACATTCATGTAAGTTATGAGGCATAGTGATCAAATGAATGCTCGTGAACTTGCCATCAATATAAGAACTAGAATATTACCAATATATTAGAAACTACCATGGGCTTCTCCCCTGTCCTACATCCATCTCACTCCCAGAGGTAACCACTCTCCTGGATTTTTTTTTCATTATTTTGCTCATTTAAAAATAGCTCCTCTATGTCTATATGTATCACTAAACATTGTATCATGTTGTTCTACTGGTTTTTAAGTTTTATAAGTATGTTGTCTATTGCAACTTCTTTTCCCACTCAACTTTATGTTTCTAAGGTTCGGCCATGTAATTGTGTGTGGCTAGAATTCACTCATTTTTACTGCAGTGTCCTATTCCTTTGTGTGTGTCTACCACATTTTGCTTACTTATCGTTTTTTATAGATGAGCATGAGGGTTATTTCCAGTCTGGGGCTGTTGCAGCAGTGCTGCAGCTAGGTACCCATTTATTGCTTCCCAACTCCAAATCCACGCTTCTCTGCCCTGCTTTGTGATGCTGGAGCTGGACATTGTAAACATTTTGTTGTTGTTGTTAGATTTGTCAATACAAGGTTCTGGAGAGGCATTGTAGAAAGAAAAGGCTTCTATTTTTGCTTGGTTGCAAGTGTTTCCCCCTTTCTGGCTCCTGTGGCATGGTTGCCAGCAGTGTGTGTGGCACCCACGGGCTCTTACCTTCCACCAAGATTTGCTGACACCGTGGGGAGGCTTCCTGCTCACCAGCCTTGGCTCAGGCTATGTACCAGAAATGGCTCAGAAAACCCCATGAACACCCTCTCCCTGAGCTCTGAGTCCCAGCCAAGTTGGCTCCTTTCTTGGAGCTCCCCCTTAGCCCTACAGTATTCCTTAGAGTTCTTTTATCCCTTCTCAGTAGTGAATCTCTTATTACTAATTAGTAGACTTCTATGTTACACTTTCCTGTTCAAATTACTGATGTGATTTCTATCTCCCGTTTGCACCCTGACTGATAGAATTCGCACATGGGTCCTTTGGTGCCTGAGGACTGAGGGAGGGAGACTGTAGTTGGAGGTGGCGGATGCAGGGGTCCCAGTGTACATGGTGTCAGACTGGCTCATCTCACTGCCTCTGTGCCCTTGGAGCTGGTGGCTGGCACCATCAGGCTGGCTTTGAGCTCCAAGCTCTCAAGAAATGCATACTTACTGTTGGTTTTAAATCTCAGTCATTACTGCAAAATGATCTCCCAAAGGGATCATTTTGAATGTCCAACTTTTAAAAATACCCTCATTTGTAGCTAATAGCTGAAATTCACTGGGATTCTGGAACCATCAGCAAGGGTGGTCCAGCCGTGCTCAGGTCCTATCATCTTTTGAACGGTGCTCTACTCAGTCTCACTGCCTGCCATGGTAGGGAGAGGACAGGACTCCCAAACAAACTTTTCTTTCAGGAAACTCTGGGAGATGATGTTCTGGACAGAAATTTCCTCTCACTTTGCTTGGGGTGGTGGAGCTCTGACGTCACCAGCTGCTCTTGAAATCTTCTTTCATCCAGAGTTTTTGTTCCTTGTCAGCTTCAGGACCTGGACAGTATACATATAGCCCAAAATCCTTTTAGACATTAGCTCCAGCACCAGGCTCTGATGTCTGACAGACCTGAAGTTGTATCCCAGCTCTGCCATTTACACCTGAACTGGTTGTTTTGCTCTCCAAGCTCTCTCTTCCCCAGAGCAGAGGCAATAACAGGGCAGACTTTCTAGATAAGGGTGAACGTACAAGACTACGAATGTAAAATGCTTGTGGGGCCTGGTGTCTGACTTAAGCACTGGTTTCACTGTGGAGTATGGGGCGGGAGGGTAGGTGTTGAGAGCCCAGTGTCCAGCATCTAGGAACAGAATTTGACTAGTTGGGCAGTCAGACCTACAGGTATAGTTCTGTTAATGAATTATTTCTACATTAACATTTTCATTGAAAAAAAGAAAGAAAGCAAAACTTCTCAACCCAGGCACATGCCCAGATTTGTTAAAAGTGGACAGTAAGGTCATTTTATTGTTCACTCTGCTTTTCCATATGTTTGTAATATTTTGTAATAATAGAATATAAACTTATCTGCCTAAAACAAAAGAAAAATTCATCTGAAATTTTCTAGTCCTTTTCATATTTTTTCATTTAGTGAAAACTGAATTTAATGCTTTTGCTTTTTAAAAAGCTGTGTATTAAAATGCCATTTTGCATAATTATTTCCAGAAATCTGTTCTTCTGCATATAGTTTTGGGGAACCTCTGGAATAGCATTCACATGCACACAAAATTTTTAAGTTATTTTTAGGTGGTGGGCTGTGGGGTAATTGCAACTTTCTATTTCTTCCCCTATTTTTTGAATAGTTTTCCAGAAATAAGGTGAAATTTAGTAAACACACAGGGAGAAATAGGAATAAAAAAGCCTTTTCCTTGTGGAGGCCAAGTCAGCTGGGGCAGCAGAATTTGAGAGGCCACAGGGTCCACGGTGAGGGGATTCTAGGGTAGGTGCTATTTGGACGTGGCCACGGGGAGCAGGGACATTGGGCAGTGGCTCGGAGGGCCTCAGGACCACCGAGTCTTGGGTTCACCCACCCCATGTTTCCCTGGACCTGTTCTGACATGTATTTTCTGCACTCACAGCCCAGACCCCAGGCGGAGCTGTCATGCAGGGAAGTGGCCAGTGAGGGTGTGCTCCACCTGGGGACTGTGCCTGCTCCCTCTGTGGGATGTTTCATCTTATAGCCACTCACCCTGTGGAAGAAGGGAGCAGTGGAGAGCTTCAGAGAAGCTGGGGATATGGCAGGAGCAGGGAGCAGCGTCGCAAGAGGCTTCTTCTCGCATCTTTTCCTGGCAGGTCTTGATACCCTGTGTCTTTTTTCACACGGATTGCGCTTGACTTGGTAGTCACCTGTAAACTTAATCTATTTAACAACAGTGTCCTACACTTATACAGCGCCTTAACCATCTGAAAGCACCTTCATGGCTGATACTACATTTAGCACAGCATTCCTATGACCCTGTAAGTATACCCCATTTCGCAAGAGAGGGAATTAAATTTCAGAAAGATTAAGCATTCCATGGAGTTAAGCAGAAGCAAGTCTAGAGCATAAATTACTTGACTCAAACAAATGGCAAAACGTTTCTCATGTTGAATTTAATCCTTTAAATCTTTTCTTTGCTCTGTTCCCTTTGCTTGGAATATTCCTCTTCCATTTGTCTACTAAATTTTGCCTTCTCAGAGCCCAACTCTTGTAGGCCAGTCTGTTCTCTCCCATCCCTCATGGGTTTAAGAATCTGATGAACCAGCTTGTGAATGTGGGTTCTGCCCCTTAGCTGTGGGGGTTCCCTGATTTCTCCAAGCTTCCATCTCCCCTGATGGAAAATGGGAATGATGAGCCAACCTGGGAGGGGGTTATGCTCAACAGAGTGGTCAGCTGGTGTGCTGTCTGGCCCCTACCAATCAGAACCTGCTGGGAGGCTTGGGGAGGCAACATCAGCCCAACCCTGTCCCTGCACAGAGCAGGTGGAGGGAACTAAACCACAAGGATGGACACCAGGAGGGTCAGGGACTCTTTGTCCCTCTCTGTACTGCTCAGGTCTTTATCTACCACTTGGCGTTGAAATCTATGTCATTGTCTCTCAAGCAGGTAATAAATGCCTGGATGTGAGGGGCTCTGCCTTTTCCCTCTCTGCTCCTCGGAACTTGGGAAAGTGATTTCCCATAGTAGAGTATGGTTGTCAAGCATTAGGTTTTGTTTGTTTCTTATCCTCTCTCCTAAGTTCACAAATAGGCAGCAAACCCTCAGAGTCCTTAGAACTGAACTTGGAGCCAAGGCCACAGTAAAACCTATTCAAGCGTCAAAGGGCCTTTCTTCCCTTACGCTGTTGGAGCAGAACAAAGCTCTGTCCTGTGCATTCTACCGGCCTTAGTATCACATCTGTCTAAATGCTGACAGTTCTTCCCAGCACCAGCTGGTCTGCTGATTCCCCTTCACCATGGCAACATCTCAGTGCCCTCCCTGGCATGGGAGGACTTTGTTACTCCTGGCTGCCATTATGCACTCTCAGCTTTGTTACCTCTGCATGTGGAACGAGGTGGGCGGCCCACCCCTGTGTGTGGCACCCCTGCACCCTGAGGAGGAGGACCCAGGCTGAGGCTCCTGCCACCAAGTCTTATGGTCTTGCTTGGACAGTAATACAGGCTCATGAGTTCTGGACAAAGGGCCTGAGAGATGCTCCCTTCAGCTTCACAGAGGCTCCTGGAAGACGGAAACACTTGGTGGGCTAGGAAAGGCCGCAGAGGGGAGGGTTTTGCCCATCCTCCAGGCATTTAGGAGGCACTGAGCTGCAGGGCCCACCCGCCTCTCTGGGCCAGCAGGGGCTCTATAGGGAAGGAGTGCTGGGGAAGGAGCCCGGGCCGCCCCACCAGGCACAGGGAACATCTTGCTGAAGCTGAAAGCAGTTGAGATTGCTCTTTCTGTTGGACCGGCTGGTTAGGAAAAGTGTGAGGGGGCTTGGGAGAGGGACTTTTCACCCCACAACCAGGAAGCTCTGATCATATCATGCCCTAGACGGGAGCACTCAGATACAGGTGTGAGAGCCAGTGAGCGCCCATGGCCCAGGCTCTGTGGATCCATGAGCTCCGGGACTTGCAGTATGCTAACACTGCAGGCCACTGAGGAAATCAGTAGAACAATCTAACCTCTAATGTTTAAGGATGGAGGTTCAGAGAGGGGCAGTGACTTGCCCAAGGTCACACGAGGTTAGCCAGTAATCAAGTCTCCTTGACTTCCCATCCACTCCCTTTGCTACCGCCCCCCTCACCCCACCCTGACTCCTTTCTCACCCACCCTCCTCATGCTCCATTTCCTCTGTGGGTACCGAGCTCAGAGCCCAGTACTTCTCAGCCTGGGAACAGATGGCTGCAGAGAGCAGGCAGTGGGTGTGGGGGCTGAGGCCTGAGGTGCTAGGCTCCAGGCACAGACGGGGAGATGGAGGGACCGCTGTCCTGTGGACAGCAGCCCATTGCTGTTTCCCAGTGGTCCTCAGAGTTACAGACTCTCTGTCAAGGGGCCCGGGAAGGCATTTTGCACCAACTCCCTCTTGACATGATAAAAAGCCAACAATTCCTAGAGTTTGGAGTATCCATTCTGGTTGCCTCAGGCAACCACAGAACAGGTAGGCTCATCCACACCCAAGCCTTCCTTCACTTGAGGAAACTGTTCCTCTCTGACTTAGACTATCTGCCAGGTTCCCACATCCCCACTGAAGCCCATCTAGGTGCTTCTCAAAATCAACACACTCCAGACCCAGCCACCCAACCTCCTCTCTGGGCCTTTCCCAGGAGATACCCCTCCTCCCGATGACCCAGGGGGTTTGAGCCATCCCACCCATGTGGGTTCAGAGATCTCATGTCCTTGTCTCTCATGTTTGCTTGGTTCCTCTACAACCCGACACCTCCAAATTCATTCAGATCCACATCCTTCCTTCCTGGTTTACTTCCATTTCCCTAATTGCCTTCCTGCTTCTGGTTTGTCTCCTTGTAATCGATTCTCCACAGGCCACACAATGAGTGGTCTGACCTACAAACCTGATTATGTTGCTCTCACACTCTGGCCTTCCCACACCTTTCATCACTGGGCTCCGGGGGCTCTTCTCTGGAAAATAGTCCTGCCTCGGTAGCCAGGCCCACCTGACCATGGCATCACTCACTGTGTGTGTCACACTGCTTTGTCATTGCCTCTTTGTTCCATGTCCCTTCCCAACAGGGAGAGCCTAGGAGGCAGAGGAGTGTCCTTATCTTTGTGCCTGGCACAGAGTAGTTGCTGAACAGTATCAACCAGAGGAGTGATGGAGGCAGGGTGAGGATCCCGAGGAAGGCCTGGTCTTGGAGGCAAGGCATCTCCCACTGTGTCCCACAGGCTTCTTTGTCTTTGGAGGTGGGTAGTGTGTCTCCCTCTCAACACCCTCCCTGACAGAGCAGGCTGTCTGGCTACTATTTCAGGTGCACATTTTTCCCCCCTTCAGGCACATGGAAAGAAGGAAGGAGAGAGGAAGTAAAGGAAGAAAGAAAAAGAAAGGATTGAATGATTGAAAGAAGGAAGGAAAAAGGCATTTCTGTGTTCTGGCTTTCCAGTTTCCTAGTATTTCCTCTAGTCAGAAGATTTCAGGTCTTTAGGCCCCATAGGGCTTTCATACACCCTGGGCACCTTTACCTTTATGGGCTGCTTCCTCTATAAAAGAAATATTAAAAATTATATTTTATGACTGCATTGTATAAAGGTGAATATAATCCAGGCTGGATTCATTATCTTATATTCATTATTGTTGTAGTCCTTTTTAGTTCTGACTTTAAAATAAATTAAAATTAAAACAGTTCTGTGAGCTCCTCAGGAAGCTGCATGCTTCCTGTGCTGATGGATGTGTCACTGCCCTGTTGGTCTTGGCGAGGGGTAGTACCCGAGCACCTTCAGAGTGACATGCCTCTTCACTGAGCAGGTTCACTCTCCCTGGAAGGGGAAGGACAGGCAGGAGCCCTCATGCAGTTCTGAACGTAGAGTCAGAGAAAGCAAGGTGGGATGTGTGCACCTAAATGCTAAATCCAGAAGCATGGAAACAGATGCCATGAGACCAGCTAGCGTTTGCCCACCATGTGTCCACACTCCTGGCCTCTGCTGAGAGAGTGGTCACCCAGGTCTCTGTCTACTGTTCCCCAGGCAGGTCACCCACACCTGGACTGCAAACACCATGCCTACTCTCCTGCTGCTGCTCTCACGAGCTGTGCCAATCAATCACTGTGAAAGCTTAAACCATGTAAATCTGAGCACAAGATAGAAAGGAACTAAAGGCGGAAGCTGGTTTAAGTACCTTTTGAGGGGCGCCTGAGTGTCTGACTCTTGCTTTGGGCTCAGGTCACAACGTCAGGGTTGTGCCATTAAGCCCTACTTTGGGCTCCACCCTTAGCATGGAGTCTGCTTGAGATTCTCTCTCCCTCTCCCTCCCTCTCTGCCCCTCCCATCCCCAGCACATGCTCTCTCTCTCTCTAAAATAAGTAAATAAATAAAAATCTTTAAAAATAAATTTAAAAAAATCAATACCTTCTGAAAATAAAGCAGGGGGAAACAAGATTATAACGAAGGGTGCACACACACTGGAATTGGTTAGTTCTTATGATTCCCTCAACTAAAATTGTAGTTTCAAGGCAGTAAATTCTGGTAGGGTCTCCTGAGCTGAGCATTGGACTTGTTAAAAGGCTTCGTAGAAGGAATTCCTTTTGGAAAGGATGTTTTGGATGAATGGAGAGAGGAGGTAACTCCGGAGCCATGTCCATACAGCTGCAGACTTTTCTCTCCGGGAAGGGGACAGTCCCGTCATTATCTGTCCACTCAAATCTCTGCTGAGCACATGTAGTGCATTCAGGAGGTGGGGCTGTTCCCTGGTGAATCCGGATGGTACAACAGTCAGAATTCCTGTGAGTTCTGGTTCTTTGTTGATAATTAAGCAATGTGACTTTGGCACCCTCATCCCCTGTTTTCAATTTAGAGATGACTATCATTAGTATTAAAAAAATACTGGAGTGATAAAAGAAGAAAAAAATGTACTGGGGCAAATCCCCAATCATGTCATCTTTTGGTTTCGATAAATAGTAATGAGTCTCAAGCTGGCAACCTTTTACCTGGAAACTAAGTTTGGCAAATCCAAAGGACTGTTCTCCAATGAAAAGAATGGAAACTAATTCTGCTTCCATATTCGTTTTTGAAACATTTCGAAGGAATGAGGATGACTTTTATTGTGTCTTCTGCCATCGGAAGCCCCTGGGGATAGACTCTTCTCTGTGGAGGCTCCACATTGGCAGACATTTTGGGGACCCTCTCCCTCCTGAGGTGCCCACAGCCTGACACTGCATAGTCAAGACATTGGGTCCCAGCCCAGAGTCAGGCCGCCCTTCTCCAGTAGTTATGTAAAAAGCCCATGTGACCCTTGGGTTGGCCTAAGGAATCACATAAGCTGTTGCTGAAACCAGGGGTTGTTTCAGCAGATGAGGCCATTGCCCCCTCACTCAGCCTAGTGGAGGAGCTACTCAGTGCCACTCGCCCTGGAACAAAAGTGACTCTTAACAGACCTAACTGCGAATCTGATGGCCCTAGGCTTGGTGTCTGGCTCCCCACCCAGGAGTGGCCAATCTTGGCAAATCCCATAGACAATGCAGATGATGACACCACCTCTTGGTCATCAATCAGGCCTTCCCAACCATGGAGCCAACAGAGACCATGTCCAGGTGGGAGGGAACTGAACTGAACTCTTGGCAGCACCCTAACCAAAAGCTTAGGACCTGGCCAGAAAGGAGAAGATCACAGGTGACGAAATCACAGACTTTCTGAGACCCTCATTCCAAAGTCAGTGAGTTGACCAAGCTGTGGATGAGGCTGTTTTCTTTGTTGTGCATTAATATATGTGTTTGAAGAATAAGATCTTCAAGATGCATTAAAAATTCCACCTGATTCCTGCACAAACTTCGAAACACATCTCCTTGTAGCTGAGCTGGCTCCAACAATCAGATCAAGTGGTGCTTGTTCCCACTGAAGTTTTATCAACATGAGATGGAATCTAATTTGTTCCCACTTATTCATTTGTATAAATGTTCTCTGATGTCTGAGGACACAGTAACCTGTATCTACTGCTATAATCATCTAACATATTCAAGGCGAGAGGCCAGGGCCATTGAAAGCAGTTTATTATGAATATTGCCATCTGGACTTACTTGAATAAAATCATTTTCTAATGTAGGAGTTCTTGGCCTCCAAAAATGAAATCATTTATAAGTCATTTACTTGGTTCTGTCATTTTTCTGGGTTAGGTCACATGACCACGGGAATCTAGGGTAGTCGTGTCTGCCCAAATCTGATTAATTAAATCAAAAATGGAGAAGAGTTGGTAGATCACTGGGAAATCCAGGATGCTGTTGCCTGAAGAAGGTGGAGGGGATGCTGGTCAGGCCAAACTGTAGAAGCCCACTGAAGTTGGCAAGAAGCGGAGTGGGATTCATTGTCTGTGCCTTATGCCTAACCCCATCCTCCAATAGGCAGATATTGTTCTGCCAGACTCTGAGGACACAAGCTTTGTTCCTTGCTCGTTTGTTCATTAAGAACTGACTCTGGACAAGGTCCTGAGCTAAATACTGCTGTGGATGCAAAATAAACAACATGTGGTCCTGGTTCTTAAAGATCTGGGTTTTTCCTTGGCTCATACTCATACTAATATCATGAGCCATGAGCCGAGGGTGAAGTGATGCCTACCCCCTTGCTGGAATCCCCTTGTTTCCTCTTTCTAGCAAAGAGGGATAAAGAAACCTGTCCATTATACAGGAGGCTTCGGATGTTCACTGAGATATTAAATCGTTCTTGTGACTCATGCAGACAGGCAGTTTCACTAAGTGGAAATGGACAGAGGGCGGCAGCACAAGAACATGCTGGGCCATCCAGTGTCCTGGTGTCCGTATCTAGGGCTGTATCTGTCCCCAGTAGGGCCAGACAGTGGGTGTTTGCAAGGCCACAACTAGGGTTTTCCCAACTCCTTCAGTTTTTAGTTCACTTCATGCCACGCATGTTTTGGATTGAAAAAAAGTTAATGTTTTTTTTCTTCCAGTGAACTTATTCATGCTCTTTGAACTTCAAGCTGGAAAAATCAAAGTCAGAATCCATAAGTTTCCCAGGAGCTCCTGACCTACTTTTGGGGAAACCAATCAATTCTTGTTGGAAGTACAAACAAGGGAACCGCTTCCAAAGATTTCACACAGTGTGCTGTCAGAAGCATCCTGGAAGCTGGGCACTCTGGGGGCCCCTCTGAAAATCAATGCATGAGCAGTCATGTCCAGTCCTGCTGTATGCTGGGTTTTACTGGCACAATGTCCAGGCCAACATTGGAGACCTCCTGTGGGACCTGCCAGGTCTCTCTTCTCCCAGCCCTGCTCCCACACCCCTCCATGACTTGCACCTACAGCGCAGCCCTTAACTTTTTCGGCCTGAGTCCGGGGACACTGGAGGACCTCCTCATATGGAAATGGGATTCAGTGTCTGATTCCTCTTGCTCTTCTCTTGGAGCTCAGTCCTAACATCTGGGCTCCTGCCTTTCTCCTCTTAAGTTCCCACCTTGCAGCCAAGTGGATAACTGGGTCTTTGTGCTTGAATCCCTGCCTGGACAATCTCTGTTCCCTCAGACTTTCCTGGCCCTGCCCTTGCCTATGCCTCCTGCCTCAGGCCCCAGGAATTGGAGGCCCACTCCTGTACCTCTGCATTTGGGGCCTCGCCTTTCACCCCAGGAGCACACTGAGGTTCTGACACAGTCTATCCTTGGATGCCTGTTAGGGTATATCTTTATTCTGACAGCTCCTTCCTATGCTCCAAGGCCAAAGCCAGCAACCTGACCCCCTTCCTGCATATTATACCATTAATGTACTTTGTAATCTCTGGTATTTCTCTGCTGGAGAGAAAAATTAATTTCCACATTTTGTGATTTTCTTTATTAGAATTGAGTGTTCATCACACACACGTGCACATACACACACACCATTTGGGATGGTGCCAGGAAACCAACTGACCAGAAAGATTCATACTTGTTCGGGACTCACACCTGCTATCACCCATGGCCCACTGGCTCTTAGGTGGGAATTTGTCCCACTTCATAGTCAGAGGGGGTTAAAATTGTTGCCCTGAGTTAGAACTTCTGGGCTTTAACTTTCAGAAGCTTCTGGGCACTGGGTTTCTGCCTATGAGATGAAGCTAGCCAGGACTGGTGATGGGGTTTTGTACGTGTTTTCAGATACACTCACCTCATGGGGGTTCCTGTGAACATTAAAAGAAATAACTCAAGCAGGGCACCAAACCTAGAGCTTGGCACATAATATGTGCTCATGTAATGTTGAGTATTGCTATTATCCTTAAGGGAGACACCCACTGCCCAGAGGGGACGTGGGCGAGACTCAGATTGGCGCTGACACTCCACGTGTTCTGTGTCTCTCTGTGGGCTGTACTTTGAAGGCAGGACTTCCCTCCGTGGGACATTCCTGGTCTTTTCATACTGGATTCTCTGGCTTATTCCATGGCAGTGGGGACTGTTGGGGGGGCAGTAGCCAGCCTGGGCTGCAGGGAGCCTTCCCATTCTATGTCATGGCACACACCTCTTGATGTCCCAGGAGCTGGAGAGACCCAGTCCAAGCCCAGTCCCACCCCTTCCAGCAGGGAGACCTTGGAGGAATGGCTTCATCTCCCAAGTTCCCTGTCCCCATCTTTACATGATGATAACTGCACTAGCCTTATTGACTGCTGAGGTAAAGGAATGACTGGTGGCACGTGCAGTGCTTGGGGGTTATTGAGTGGCTTTACCCCACACATGCTTGTCGTTGTCATCATCTGTGATATCTCTGCAAGGCTCCTTGTTGAGGAGAAAACAAAGGGAAGTCCTTGAGAGAAACCAAGATCAGGAAGAAAGTCATGGGATTATCTTCAGAGGGTCTTCCATAACCCAGTCCCACCCTGAGCTCTTAGGAGTATTTCTGTATCTGTGTGAGCAAGCACACTAGCTTCCCCCCACTGGGGACTTGCCACACTGTCCTGCTCACGTCTGCTCATGTCTGCTCTTGGCTGCCTTATTTATTCCTCACTGTCCTCATCTGCTAGGGCCAGAGGCTCCACAAGGACAAGATTTGATCTGTGCTACGTGTGATGACCTGTATCACTTTGCTTATGCATGGTACAGCTGAATGCTGCCAAGAGGTTGTTGGCTCAAAGCCATGTAGCTCAAGCTCACATGCAGGGATCCCTCTTGGTGCTTGACTAGCCTCCTGACCCAATTAGTAGTTGTCATCATCATCATCACCACCATCATCATCTGTTGATAGGACCTATCATTTATCACTCAAACTGGGACATTTTTAAATGTGAAAGCAGGTGCTGTTGATGATTACTCCAGGACAACAGATGCGTCCAGCTGAGATTGTCACCCTATTTATTGATCAAATACTGTTTGGAAGACTCTGTGCTAAGCACTGTGCCTTCCTTGTGTTGAATCCATTCAATGTTCTGTTAGGTTCTATCTGTTCCCATTGTGTGGATCAGAATACTGAGGTGTGAGAGTAGAAAGGACCTAGGCCAAGGCTGTATCAGCTGTGAGTGGCAGAACCAGGCTGTCTGCGCCCAGAGCCTGGGCCTGTGACCACATGTTGACCTGCCTTCTGCTCACTTAGTCCTTCACTCAGGCATATCAAATGTGTGGGTAGCCACGTTACATAGGCACTTGGCTAGGTATAGGGGCTACACAGGTAATGGAGAATTCTGGGATCCCTTAATAGGCTGGGAGTCAGACAGCTCTCAGTGTCCTTTGTTTATCTAACTCTACATGGACCTCCAGAGCTAATTCACAAATGCCGGTGTGATGCGAGGAGTACTCTGGTCTTGGGCTGCAGGATGTGATTGTGGCATGGCAGCCTTCCTGCCACCTAGGGTTCATTCTGGGAGCTGTCCATCTCCGGCTCAGATCCAGGGCTGGGGAGTGGGAGGTCCTTGTCAACACTGTCATCCAGAGGAGCTGGAAATAGTTCAGGCGTTTCTCATTCTTGTCCCAAGCAGGGATCAACACAGTTGACATGGTGGCGCCCCCGTGGGTGCTGCGTGTATGTTATTATGGACTGACAGCAGGGGCAGCTATCTCTGCCTGGGCCATCACATGGTGAAGCCGCAGCAACTCCGTGCACTTATCAGAACAAAAGGCTCTTGGCCACCCCGCAAACTACATACCTGCTGTTCCTCTGGACAGCCTTCTCCCAGCTCCTCTTGTTTGCAGCTCCCTCTCCTCCAGTAACCAGGCAACCAGGGGAGCATGCGTCCCAGGGTGACCACTGTAGGGGCTGTGAGCTCTGCAGTGGTCATGAACACCCCGCATTTTCTGGAAATGCAGTTACCCCAAATGTCAATGTAAGGGTGGACAAGCAGGAAAGAAGACACAAAGAAATACCTAACGCAGTCACATTTAGAAAAGGGGTGGTGTATCAGTTTTCTTCACATTTATATTTCTAAGTAACTGAAAGTCAGCCAGCATGATAGTTATCACTCCATTCCTGTCTTCCTGGCACAAGTTTCTAATCACTCTTCTTGGGAACTTTCTCAGAAGGGTACACTATTTTAGTCATCCTAAAGAACTTTTGTAACCAAAGACACAATCCAAAATGCCATATGCTTTACTATTTTGTATTACCAGCCAGCTGTGGGTAGTCTGGGCAATGGTGCTGAGCTCTGGGCTGGACAGTAGAAAACTCTGCATCAGGCATGCATTGTTGATACAGAGCATCGAAATACACCACATGATTTTTTACATAACGCTCCTCCTCCCTAATTACGTGATGATGTTTTATTATGAGTTTCATCACCAGTACTATTAGCTAACATGTATACAGCACTGACTCTGTGCCAGGCGCTGTCCTAATCCCTTTGTATTTAGTAACATCCTGAATACCCCAACACCTCTGTGAAGCAGGGCTTTCGTGAGGATAACAATAGCTGCTTTAAGGAAGAAAAACAAAAACGAGGTGGCTTTAACCAGATGGAAGATTATCTCTCTCTCTCGTGACCACCTCTGTTCCAAGTTGGAAGGCAACATGGTCAGGCTGATGGCCCCTTTACCACTGTCTACATGTGCCTTCTAAAGTTGCTCTGATCCCGGCCACTCGAGCCATCAGAGGCAGAGGACAAGAGTGTAGAGGCAGACACCTACTCTTCCAAGTCCCAACCTAGAAATAGCACGAGTCATTCCCACTTGTTCAGTGAGAGATGAAGTCACATGGCTGTGGAGGAGAGCCAGGGGAGGCTGGGAAGTGTGGTAGAGCCCACCAGCATGTGCCATCCCACAGTTCTGCCGTTACAGAGAAGAGGGAGCAGCCAGGGACTTCTACCATGGAGAGCCGCTATCTTGACATTTTACATAAGAGGAAACTGAGGGACAGAACAATGAAGAAACTCCTCTGAGAGCACAGATAATCAGTGTGGCTGGGATTCATACTTGGGTTGTCTGGCTTTTAGTCTGTGCTTTTAATCATTATGCTGTATTAGACTTATGATACAATATTAGTTTTAACAATACAGATCTTCAAATTTCACCACTCATTATATTCTTATATCCCAAAGCACTGAAGCCACTCATTTGTCAGTAAGATACGTTGAGATATCTGACACTGGTTTGGAGAACTGCATATCACCCACACTCTTCAGTCCGGAGTGAGAGCCAGGACTTGGCGTTCAGAGCCCCAAGGAGCTTGTAGGGAGCAGACAGACAAGGGTTTCCTGAGAGACTGGCAGTGGGCAAGGCTTACTCCTTGAGGGCTGGGAGGGGACCTGCTGCTCAGGGCTTGGTACAGAACATCACCTCCTTCTCCCTCAACTCTGACCAGCAACACTCCTTCCTGATGCTTTAAGCGACTTGATGGCCACAGAAGGAGCTGCTGAGAGTCAGGAAAGAACTGACAGCAGCCCAAAGCTGCACGGCTAACACATCCTTCAGCAAGGCAGGGGTCTGGGGGCATCTGCTCTCCTCGGCAGAATTTTCAGAGATTCTTTGCATCTTAAAGAGCTCACGGTGCTCTCATCAACTTCATCTCATCACAGTCTTGTTTTGTATTTCTCTTTTTTACCTTTGTATACCATCATTTGTATGGGATTAGGAGATGGAGAAACTGGGAAGTCTGAAAAGCAAAAGAGCAATTTACAGTTATAAAGGCATCTCCTACATGCTACTTGGAGGTAGGCAGATCTCATCAGGCCCGTGGTCAGAAGGGGAGAGGAGGCCAGAGGAAGTTTAGAGGCAGCCATAGATCACTAGGGAGTAGCAGCGGGTTTACCTTTCCCAGTTCTGGCCCCTTCACCCAAAATACAGTGCCTCAAGGTCTCCAGACTGATGGCGGTGTTCTTCTAAATTGGTCAGTTTTTCCTGCTAGGCGTTGGCAGGGCCAGCAGAGAGGATACTCTGGATCAGTTTAAGCAAACATCCTGATCCAGTGACTTATAACTTTGAGGAGGTTAAGAAACCAGTATTCCCGCTGAGTCAAGGACTTACATATTCACATACACTTTTGGGAGTTCCCAGACATGTTGAAACCCATCCAGGGGTTCCCTATGTAAGGACTGGGACTCCTCTCCTAAATTTCTCCACTTGATTTATTTGTTAATCAAACCTGCGAAAATGGATCAACTCAAATTTTTATCAGTAAGAGAACAGTTGAGTAAATCAGGGCAAATCCATGGGATGGAATACTATGTAATAATTCAGAAGTAAGAGATAGTTATTATATATAACAATATGGAAAAATCTCCAAGACAGTAAAGTTTGAAAAGGAAAATAAAAAATTAGTTCATTTAATTGAAATACATATACTGAGACTCTGCTATATGCTGGCGCAGCAGTAAGGAGCAAAACAGAAGTCCCTCTCCTGGGAGTCTGGGCCACTGGAGCCATGGTTGGAAATGGGACCGAGAGATATGGTGGGTGAGCCACACAGGGCCATTTGGATCAGTTCTGAGGATGGCAGGGAGGGTTTTGAGCAGGGCCATGACATGATGGCTTTTACTTTTTAAAAGCTCAGTCTGGCTAGTGTGAAAAGCATTGCTTCTGGAGGTGGCTGAAGCAGGGTGAGCAGGTTAGGAGGCCACTGTAGTGGTTTAGGCATGGCACTGTTGTGGCCCCAATGGGGGTGGGGGCAGGGTGAGAAGTGAGCAGGTTCTGGATGGCAGTGACCCTGGGATTTGTTGACAGTTCGGATTATGGAAAGAAAAGAGGAACCAAGGAGGATTCCCAATCTGTGGCCAGTAAGTGGTGGGTAGACTGGGAGAGAAGCAGGTTCAGGAGGGGCAAAATCAAGGGTTCTGCCTTGGACCAGTTTGCAGGGCCTGTCAGAGGTCCCAGCTGAGGTGTCATGTGAGCAGGTGGTGGTCCAGCTTCAGGCTGGAGGAGCATAATGAGAGCCAGCATCTTCTAACTGCTATGCAGTGCTGTAGGACCGGGAGAGATCAAAGAGGTAGAGAAGTGGTCCCCGATGGAGTCAGGGACCCTCCTTCATCCAGAGGTCACTCGTGTGAGGAGGACCCCAGCATCCGAGACGGAGAAGGACCAGACAGTGAGCAGTGAGGAAGGAGGAGAGCCCAAAAAGGTTGGGCCCTGGAAACCAAGGGCAGAAAGAACTTCAAGAGGGAGGGAGTAACCAGTTATAACAAATTCTGCCGATGCCACATATGTAAGATTATATCCATATAATCTTATGCATATATATTCAGCACCAGACATGTAGATTCATGGAGAGTTCCAGAAGAATACATACTACAGGGTTAAGGATTGGGATTGGAGGAGGAAGTAAAGGGAACTTCTTCTTCACGCTCCTATATCAGGTGTCTGTTGGTTACTCACGTCATTCAAAAAGAACAATAAATTTAAAAGGGGGGAACTATCTCCCAGGGAGAGGGTCTCTCCCTGCTTGGGCCCCCTGCCTTGTACTTCCCACTTCCCTTTTATAAGGAGGACTTACAGCTCCCAGACTGGCATCCCTCCTCCTCCCTGACCTGGGGCTGACTCCTGAGTCCAGCCCTTTCAGCATGGCCCCATTCTGCATTGCAAAGGGGCCTTACTCCCCTTGCAGCTGTCTTCTAAACCAGTTCAGACAGGCAGGGAAAAGTAATTCCACAATTGGTTGCAGCTCTTTGTGAAGGTATAAAGAATATGTGACGCTGTGACATTTGCAACAGACTGCCACATTGATGGGGTTTTGTCTGTGGTGGTGGTTTTATCAATGGTTTTTCCTGAGCAATTTCAGACTGTTTTGTGCAGATGATGGAAGACATTCTGGAAATTTCTTTCTTTTTGAATGATCCATTCCACCCAGACATCCGAACCCTTTGAGGCAAAACAAATACAACTCACACACACTCACACTCACACACACTTTCAATCTCTGTCAAGCTGAGCGTCTCAGAGTAAATGAGCCAATTTGTTTTCATTTAAATATGTAAGTAGGAGAAGCAAACCTAATGGACATGCATGAGAGAACGCAGAGCTGTACGCTGGGAAAAAATGCAGATGAATTTGTCACATGTCTCGTGATAAATGATGTTTGTGCAATTAAACAGAGCCAGCCTGGTGGCCATGAACACCTCAGTGCATTACATTTTCATCTGCAGGGCCGTTACCCTCATGTTTCCTGTCACAGAATCTAAACATCACAACTCCGCGGAGGAGAGGCACTTTGACTGCGAGGACACTGAGTTACGCCAAGCAGTACAGAAAAGTAGGTCAGTGGGTCACCTGTGCAAGCCTGAACAGAAGGAAAGTTTGTGTGACCCTGGTGAGGTCACACTCCCAGAGCCTGGCCAGCAACTGGTGGAAACCTTAGGTCAAGGGGGCTGGATGCAAGATAGCTGCATCCCAGGGATCAAGAAGACCCTAGGAAAAACAGTCAAGCCAGTGTTGTGGAGATGCAGGAAGAGTGAATGATGGGACTGAAAGAATCCAGACATCTATAGCACAGAAAAGAAAAGAGTGCCATGGATGTTTGGCGCCCAGAACAGTGGGGTGCCCAAATTTGGAGGGCTTGCTCCTTCCTGTACAGATCTAGACTCCAAGTGCATTACTTGAATCTACTTGAAGAACAAGTAGATGAATCATGGTTTAATCATAGCCTTTCAGAGCTCTCAGGGAGTTTGGGGGTTTATTTAGCTGAACCTCCCACCCAGAGCAGGAATTCATTCCCCAGAACCCCCAGCAGAGGGCCTGAATATCCAACTCCACCAAACCCAAGGAGTAATGGGCGCTCAGGGGTATGTGGGTTCCATTGCTGTCTATCATGCTGAAGATTTGACATGGGGTGCAGCCTGCAGGGTCTGCCCACCTGCAGAGTGGCTGGTGCTAATCTGCTGGACTGAGGAGTGTCCCCTTCCTTTCTCACATCCTGTTCATGAGACTTCCCATTTAGACATCCTCTATGGAAACCAGCAACAGGGGCTCAAGGCCCACTTAGGGATACCGAATCTGTCCCCCACCCTCCAAATGACCACCTGTTTGGTCCTGCTTCTGCCCTTGGAGCTACAAGAACTGGTGTCCTTCCCCTTCCTACCTGACAAACCTGGAGCCTGCCTGCCACATGCCCCTTGGTCTTCCCATTGCTCACCCACACTGGTGGCTTCTCCCGCACATGGCTTCCGGCACCTTCACCATCCTGGTGACCTTCTGGTCTGGCTCTGCCTCTTCTCAGTTTCCCAAGTGTGAGTTGTGCATCCAGAGGACCCAGAAGCATTTTCCTTATCTAATTAACACTCCTCCAACTCTAGGAGCATGGATTTCTATTTTACAAAACAAACTGGGAACATTTAAAACTCCAGAATGGGGTTTGGATCAAAACAATGTTAGCAGTTTTGATGATTCTTCAGGACAGGTTGAGAAAGACTGGCAGAGTCCCACAAGCTGGAGAGTTGTGGCTCTGAGGAGGAGGGTTGTCTCCTGGGCGCCAAGGCCAGCAGAGGGACACAGGAGGGCTGGAACTGCCCGGGGCCTCAGAGGCTTTTCAGGGGCAGGGAGACCTTACCTGTGTGCAGGCTGTAGTCTTGACCTCACCTGGATGCATCTCAGGGCTACTTTTTGATCAGCAGCAGAGTCTCTAGACCTGGGGACTTTGGCTAAGGGCAGGAATTTTCCTTCACACCTGGAGAAAATATCTGGGTCTCAAATCCTGGGGCCTCAGGAGAATATACTCTTCATGTTAGTGGCATGGGTCAGGATGGGACCCTGGGTTCACCTCCTGCATGCTCCCAGCTCAGAGAAGAGAACCCCACGGTTCCTGCTCTAAGCCCGCTTGACCCCACCGTCACATGCTGGAGTCTCCTGTGAGGACACAGGGGTGCCCCCGACTCAGTCAGAGGCCCATGCACTCTGGGCTTCAGCGCCCACTGTGGTTACTCAAACTCTGACCTGAGTGTTTCTTTGGCAGGTTATCTCACAGATTCCCCTTGATAAGGATCCTTTTCCTTATGCTTGCTCTCACGGCTTCTGCCCTTTTTCTAGATTGCATCTGGCAAACCTTAAACTGCCATGTCCCCATAACTACTTCACCGGCAGTTACTGCCCACATCCCGGGGGCAGGTGAGCTGTGTGGAGCCCTCAGACCCCCACCATGCTCCCTGTACACTGATATTAATCAAGAAAACAAATAAATGGCACACCTTTCCACTCTGTTGTTATTCCTTCTAAAATATCACTCTTGATTACTATGTTGAGACAAAATTTACTAGGACTTCAAACTGGCATTTCTAAGAGTTCCTACCTCAGATCGTAAATTAGGACTGATTCCCTATATAGTTCTCTGTGCAGAGGATGACGACTCAGTGTCTGGTGGATGCTAGAAGTGAACACACTCAGCTCTGCCAAGTTCCAGGGACTGAGGTGGGGCTACTGGGCACAGAGAGGATTTGTACCTTGAAGTGTTTTGGACCACGGGACAGTGAGTCCCTAGAAGGCACTTTCTGTATCACAGCACCCCACAAAGCTGACTCAGAGCAAGGAGAAAAAAGATGCTTTGAGCTATAAGATACAATCTCTCTGCCACCCTGAGCTCCCCCTCCTCAGGAAATGGGGACCCTCCCTCGAGATAAGAAACAGTAACTGCATAGATACTGTTCTCACACCAAAGGTGATGAGCTAGAAACAAGCTGGATGTGCCTGTGCTTGAAGGGGGTGTGGTAATGATAGGTCCTCAGCAGGTCTCACTCTGGGGCCACACTGATACTGGGTAACCCAGGGGACAAATATCCTGCAGGAGAGCCCACATAAAACCCTTCTCCTTCTGCAGCTTTGCAAACAGCCAAGTGCCACGGGGAGCCAGCAACAAGGAGATGAACATGGTGAGCGGGCAGAGCAGTCAGTGAGCTCAGGCCACATTGTCTGTCTTACTCAATGGTGAGCACAAAAGCTGGTGGCGGTGTAAATAAAACCTGCTTTAGGCAGCTGTGAATGGCACTGTGATGACCACGAGGCATCTTTTGGCCTCCTGAGTGCAATCCACACTCATCTCTTCCTGTCTGCAATAACATGGATCCCATTGCCCTGTAACCTCTCTGCATGCGTGTCTAGCACACCACTGGACGGAAAGCAGCTCAAGAGGACTTATGTCTTATTCATCTTTTTCCGCCACCTAAGTAATAATAGCCAGCATTTAGGCAGCACTTACTGTATGCTAGGCTCTGTGCTAAATAGGTCACATGCATTACCTTTTGTTTCTCACACCAATTCAGGGTGGTTGATAATGTTTTCCTGATTCTAAAGAAGGGGAACAGGCCTCATATTACCCGCTGGTAAGTGATGAAGTGAGGATTCACATGAGACAGGGTGATTTGGCAAACAGGCTCCTAACCATTGTAGCCCATAGCAATTTCAGTAAACCTGTGCCTCTCTCCAGGGCACCCACCACCGACCAGAAGTCATCACTTCCAAGGTCCCAGGGCCTCATATTAGCACCGACTGACAGCTCATACCAAATCCAGTCTTTTCTGACAGCATTGGTAGAGACCCTCCACATGAGCTGTTCGCTGCCTGGGAACAGGAACCATTGTTTATTCCTCTCTGTCGCCCCGAGAGATCCCAGGCCAGTGCCTTCCTTGTATGTAGAAAATCTCAAGTGTTTAATTGAATTCAATGTTCTCATTTCTCATCTAAGGTTATAGTCGGGCCCAACATAGGGTCCTTTGAGACTAAACAACATTGAGTATTGAATTTGTAACCACGATGTGCTTCATAATAAGCATAATAAAATATGAACCCAAGAAAGAAATGTACTCCCAGCAGAAGCTGGATTGCAAGTCTGAATCATGTCCAGTGATTTTACAAGTACACATGTGAAGTGGCTCTTTGCTGGTTGCTATGAGAACCAGCCCTCGGAAGCCCTGTCCAACCACAGTCTTCACAGTTGTGCATGTCCTGTGTATGTGTGACAGATGCAGAGCATGTACTGAAAGTAAATGCCAGTGCTCTTGACATGTAAGATTGTCCTTGGAAAAGGTAAATACCCACGAATGAAACTTTTCCAAGTATCTGTTGATAAATGTCCTGACAGTCATCCATGCCTACTTTATCAGATGACATCATCCATTATAAGGGAATTCTCAGGCTTCATTGAGAAGCTACTATATGGTGGGCTCGGTGCTAAGTGTTGTGTGAGAACTAAAAAGCCAGAGCAGGGGCGCCTGGGTGGCTCAGTTGATTAAGTGTCTTGCCTTCAGCTCAGGTCATGATCCCAGGGTCCTGGGATCAAGCCCCACATCGGGCTCCCTGCTCAGCAAGGGAGCCTGCTTCTCCCTCTGCCTGCCGCTCCCCCCACCCCACTTGTGCTCTCTCTCTCTCAAATAAATAAATAAAATCTTAAAAAAAAAAAAAAAGCCAGAGCAGCTATCCTTGACACCGAGAAAATTTTAGTCCTGTTGAGAACCCACATCCAGGAAACAGATCCTTTGTTTACTTTTCTCAGTTTCCCCAGTAGTAACAATTTGTAAAACTATAGTATAATAACACAACCAGGATATGGATGGACACTGCTCCAATCCACTGGTTTATTCATATTTCCCAAATTTTCCTTGTATTCGTGTGTGTGTGTGTGTGTGTGAGTGTGTGTGTGTGTTTGGTTCTATACAGTTTTATCACCTAAGTGGGTTCATGTATCCACAACACAGTCAAGATGTTGAATAGTTTCAACATCATAAGGGTCCCTCTTGCTCTTTCATAATCATACCCGCCTCTATCTACTCCCAATCCCATCCTTAATCCTTGACAGCCACTAGTCATTTCAAAAATGTTATATAAGTGAAATAATACAGCATGTAACCTTTTGAGATTGGCTTCTTTTCATTCATCATAAATCACCAGAGATTCACCAAAGTTATTGAGTGTGCTAATAATTCATTCCTGCATATTGCTGAGTAGTATTCTGTGGTATGGATGGACCAGTTTGTTTAACTATTCACCTATGAAAGGATACTGGGGTGAATTCCAGTTTGGACTATAACAAATAAAGCTGCTGTGAACAGTCATATAAGACAGGTTTCTGTGTAAATGCAAGTTTTCATTTCTCATGGATAAAAGATGAGAGTATAATTGCTGAGTCATATGGAAGTTGCATGTTTAGTTTTATAGGAAACTGTCAAACTTTTCCAGAGTGGCTGTACTATTTGACATTACCACAAGCAATGCATGAGAGATCTAGTTTTTCCTCATCATTTCCTGCTTTTGGTATTGTCACTATTTGTTTTTAAGATTTATTTATTTACTTTAGAGAGAGAGAGAGAGTGTGAGAGAGCATGCGCAGGGAGGTTGGGAGGGGCAGAGGGAAAGACTCTCAATGGACTCCCCGCTGAGTGGGGAGCCCAACAGAGGGCTCGATCTTACGACCCTGAGATCATGACCCTGAGATCATGACCTGAGCCAAAACCAAGAGTTGGATGCTTAACCGACTGAACCACCCAGGTGCCCCTTGTCACTATTTTTTATTTCAGTCATTATGATACATGTGAAGTGGTGTCTCATTGTTTTTAATTGGCATTTTCCTCATGGCTAATGACATTGCACATCTTTTCATGTGCATATTTACCATCTGTAGATCCTCTTTGGTGAAATGTCTATACATGTCTTTTGCCCATTATGTAATTGGATTTTTTGGTATTTGCTATTAAGTTGTGCCTTCTTTATATAGGCTAGATACTAGTCCTTTGTCAAATATATGGTCTGTAATATTTTCTTCCAGTCTGTAGCTTGGTTTTTCATCTTTTGAACATGAGCTGTCACAGAGCAAAGGCATTTAATTTTGATGAGGACCAACTTGTCAATTTTTCCTTTTACGCATCATGCTTTTGGTGTCGAGTCTAAGAACACTTTGCATAGTTCCGGTTCCTGAAGACTTCTTCGTACAGTTTTTTTCCAAAAGTTTATAATTTTGCATTTTACCTCCGAAATCCATAATCCATTTTGAATTGATTTTGTGTAAGGTGTGAGGTTTATCTTGTGGTTCATTTTTTTTTTGGCCTACAAATGTCCAGTTGCTCCAACACCACTTATTGAGAAGACTGTCCTTCCTCTATTGAGTGGCCTTCGCATCCTGTCAGAAATTAATTGGGCATATTTGTGTGGGTTTATTTCTGAGTTTGCTATTTTCCATTGATCTATGTGTTTAGCCCTATATCACTACCATGCTATTTTGACACTGTAGTTATACACAGGCCTTAATAGTGGGTAGAATGATTCCTCCCACGTTATTGTTCTTTGTCAGGATTGTTTTAGCTATTCTAGGGCCTGTGCTTTACCATATCAGTTTTAGAATAAGATTGTCTATGTCTACAGAAAACCTTGCTTGGATTTTGTTAGCAATTGCTTAAACCTGTAGATCAATTTAGGGAAAATTGACATCTTTACTACGTTGAGTGTTCCAGTTCATGAACACAATATGGCTTGCCATATATTTAGGTCTTTCTTTATTTCTTTCATCACATTTTATAATTTCAGCATAGAGATCCTGTACATGTTTTGTTAAGTGTATGTGTAAGTATTTCATTTTCTTTGGAGTGATTATAAATGGTATTCTATTTTTTAAATTTTTATTTCCACATGTTCATTGTTTGTATAAAGAAATGCAATTCATTTTCTTTGTTGATTTTGTATCTTGTGAGCTCACTGAGCTCACTTAGTAGTTCTAAAAGGTTTTCCATAGATTCCCGGGGAAAGCATTCAGTCTTTCCTTACTAAGTATAAGATTAGCTGTAATTTCTTTTTTGTAGAAATTCTTTGTCAAGTTGAGGTTATTTCTTTCAATTCCTAACTTGCTGAGATTTCTGTTATGAATTGTGTTGGATTTTGTCAAATGCTTTTTTTGTGCCAACTGATATGATTATATGATATTTCTACATTAGCTTATTGATATGAAGCCTAACATTGAATGATTTTTTTGAGTGTTGAATCAGACTTGCATACCTGAAAGAAATCCCACTTGTTTATGGTGTATACTTCTTTTCATACATTATTGGATAAGGTTTGTGAATATTTTGTTGAGGGTTTTAACATCTAATTTCACAAGAGTTTTTGGTCTGTATTTTCTTTGTACTGTTTTTTTCTGGTTTAGTATTAGGATAATATTAGCCTTATAAAATGAGTTGGTACATGTTCCTTCTTGTTCTGCTTACCGGAGGAGATTGTATAAAACTAGTGTTAATTCTTTAAATGTTTGGAAGAATTCTGTAGTGACCTAGAGATTTCTTTTGTGGAAACTTTTTAGTTATTAACTTGATTTCTTCAATAGTTAGAGAGTTATTCTGATTATCTACTTTATCTTGGTTGATGTGGTAGTTTGTGGTTTTTAAAGAATTAGTCCATTTCTTTGAAGTTGTCAAATACATGACTTTAATGTTATTCATAATATTCCCTTATTATCTTTTTAATGGATGCAGGATTTGTAGTGATATACCCCATTTCATTTCTAATATTGATGATATGTCTTTCATTTTATTTTTTCCAGTCTTGTTAGAGATTTATCAATTTTATTGATTGTTTTTGAAAAACTGGCTTTTGTTTTTTATCAATTTTCTCTATTTTTTTCCCATTTTAAATTTCATTCATCTCTACTCCTTCCTTTCTTTTGCTTGCTTTGGGTTTATTTTGCTCTTCTCTTTTAGTTTCTTGAGGTAGGAACTCAGATTATTGATTTTAGATCTTCCTCTTCTCTAACATGAGCATTTAGGGCCATAAATTTCTTCACATTATTTCTTTAGTTGCATCCCACAAATTTTGACATGCTCTATTTTTGTTTTCATTCAGTTCTATGTATTTTTTAAAAATTTCCCTTTAGATTCTTTTGACCCACAAATTGTTTATAATTGTGTTGTTATGTGACTTAATTATTTTTCTGTTGTTGATTTCTTCTTTGATTCCATTGTGGCCAGAGACCACACTATGATTTCAATTCTTTAAAATTTGTTGAGGTTTGTTGTATGGCCCATAACATAGTCTACTTGGTGAATGTTCCATGGGCACTGGAAAAAAAATGTTTAGTTTAGTGCTGTTTGATGGAGTGTACTGTATATGCCAAGTAGATCCTGTTGTTTGATTGTATTATTCAGATCTTCTGTATCATTGCTGATTTTCCATCCAGCAGTTGTTTCAGTTTCTGAGAGAGAAGTGTTGAAGTCTTCAGCTGTAATTGTGGATTTTTCTATTTTTCCTATTAGCTCTATCAGTTTTTGCTTCATGTATTTTGAGACTCAGTTGTTTGGTGCATTCACATTTAGCACTGTTATATCATCTTTATGGATTGATCCCTTTACCTTTATGTAATGTTCCTCTTGATCTCCAGTGATTTTCTTTGCTCTGAAGTCTTCTTTATTGGATATTAAAATAAAATCAGTCCTGATTTTTTTTAAAAAATTGTTTTCATGGCTTATTTTCCCCATCTTTTACTTTTAACCTACCTGTGTCACTGAATTTGAGATGAGTTTTTATGTAAACAGTTGGGTTATTTTTTAAAATCCAATCTGCCATTTGGAGTATTTAGACCATTTATATTTAAGGTAATTATTTATATGTTAGTGCTTAATCTGCCATTTTATTATTTGGTTTCTATTTGTTTCTTTTGCTTCTCATTCCTCTGTTTCACATTTCTTGACTTCCTGCAGGTTACTTGAATAATTTTAAGGTTCCATAATGATTTATTTATAGTGTTTTCTTTTTGGAGATTTATTTATTTATTTGAGAGAAAGAGGGACAGGGAGAAGGAGAGAGAAACCCAAGCAGATTCCCTGCTGAGTGCAGAGCCTGACACGGGACTCCATCTCACAATCCTGAGATTACCACCTGAGCCAAAACAAGAGTTGGACACTTAACTGACTGTGCCACCCAGGCGCCCCTATTTATAGTGTTTTTGAGAATATCTCTTTGTATAAGTTTTATAGTGGTCACTCTGAGTATCACAATATATACATGTGACTTAGTACAGTCTACTGATATCAATATTTTACCTTTAATTGAGGTATGGAAATCTCAGTTCCATTTGGTCCTTTTACCTTCCTCATTTTTAAATATTTTCTTGCACATCAGATGGTGCTATAATTTTTATTTCAATAGTCAAATATGATTTCTAAGGTTTATGAAGAAAAAGATAGTCTATAGTATCCTTATTTCTGCTTTTTTCATTGTTCCCCTTTTCTTTCTAATACTCTAATATTCCTTCTTTTATCGTTTCCTTTCTGTTTGCAGAACTTCCTTTAGCCAGTCTTTCATTGTAGGTCTGCTAGCAATAAACTCTTTTAATTTTCCTTTGTTTGAGAATCTTTTTTATTTCCTCTTCATTCCTGAAGGAGAATTTTACCAGATACAGAATTTGCAGTTGGCAATTCTTCTCTCTCAGCACTTGAAAAGTATGCCACTTTCTTCTGGCTTCCATGATTTCATATGAGAAATCAAATTCAAATTGCTCTTCCCTTATGGGTAAGGTATTGTTTCTGTTTGACTGATTTCAAGACTTTTCTTTGATTTTAGTTTTAAAAGTTAAATTATGATGTGTTTTGATGTGTATTACTTCGGGCTTATACTGTTTGGGGTTCATGTAGCTTCTTGGATCTGTAGGTTTGTGTCTTTTGCCAAATTCAAGACATTTTTAGTCATTGTTTCTTCAAATACTCTTCCCTTGCCCTCTTTCTCCTCTCTTTCTGGGACACTTAAGGTTATAAAGGTTGGGTCTTTTCTTACCATTTCCCAGTTCTCTGAATCTCTGATCATTTGTTTTAGTCTATTTTCTCTGTTTTTCAAATTGGGTGACTTCTGTTGTCTGTCTGCAGGCCCACTGATTCTATCCTCTTTCACCTCCATTCAACTAACTACTGAGCCCATCCAGTAAGGTTTTTCCGATTTCTGTCATTGTGTTTTCAGGTCTGTAATTTTCATTTGGTTCTTTTTTTTATAGCTTCTGTTTCTTTACTCAGACTTTTTTTTTCATTTATTTCAAGAGAATTTGTTATCGATTACTGAAGCATTTTTATAATGGCTACTTTAGAAATCTTATCAATAATTCTAATACCTGATTCGTCTCAGTGTGAGTGTTAGTTCCTTTGTCTTTCCTCATTCAAGATGTGATTTTTTTGGTTCTTGGTCTGACAGGTGATTTTTTTTTTTTTATTCTATCTTGGAAACTTTGTCTATTATATTAGGAGACTGAGTCCTGTTACCTTTATATTAGTTGTATACCCAGTTTAGGTTTAGTATGTGTGTCTTGCCTTAGTTTTATAGGCTCTAGTTCCAATAACAGTTTAATTTTCAGAGTCTTTGATCTGCATGTCTTATCTGGTGCTGTTGGGCTCCAGCTGGTCCCTACTGCTGCTGCCGCCTGAGGGGATAGGAAGGCTTTTGCCAGATCTGGATGTTGGGTTTCTTTTAGTGGGGAGGGTTCTACCTACCACTACTTCCTAGATACCTTGGTATTTCTGGGCAGAGCAGGCAATTCTCTTAGAGAACAAGAGAGTGGGAGAAAAAGGGAAGATGACCCAGGGCCAAGCCCTGAGGGACCGCCAACATGTAAACATTGTGTATTGGAAGAGTTTCTGGCAGTGCAGAAGGAGGGGCAGAATAGTAGAGGTGCTGGGAGTACAATATCCCAGAGACAAGAGAGAAAAGTATTTCAAGGAGAAACAAGAGAGTGGCCAAGCTATACCAAAGGCTGTTGAAAAGTCATATAAGAATGAACACTGAAAAGTTTTCATTGGTTTGGGCTGTATAGTTGTATGGTAGTCATTGGCTAGGGCAATTTTGATGGAGTGGTGAGGTGGAGGCTGGAATGAGGCAGTTTGAAGATTTTGACGTTCTATCTTAGTCAAGGCTGCCACAGTAGCAATGCAAGGCTTCCAGCATGGAAAGTGAGAAGAGAATGATGCCTGGAAATCAAAGGTATCTCTTTGCACGAAGATAGGAGGAAGAGCTGATGCAACTGTAGGAGAAAAAAAAAGGAGCAATAAGAGACTGCAGCCATTTGCCTTAAAATCAACATCTGTGTGCTCTTCGGTCCCCAGTGTCCTCTACAGTCATCTTTGGAGGCCCTGCCCTAACTCCATCCTCCAGTTCTCAGTCGACTGCTCCTGCTGTTGTCTTCACATTTGTAGCATTCCCACGGCCCTTACACCCTCTGCCCATGGATTTACCACTTGATCACATATTGCTCCATGCTCTGGCTTGCCTTCCCCCACTGGACAGTCAAGTTTCCATTTTGCCAGTCGGTTAATGCAGTGTTGAAAGAATATAATAGCTACTTTTAGAAAGGAATCCTCTCCAAAATGACTCTAAAGGTCACTTCCTATTGTAGAAACTTTCGTTGAGAGAAGAAAAATCACCAATTCGGTGTCCCCTGGATTGCAATTTTAAGAGATGTTGGCTATCCAAACTGCCTCCCCAAAGCCCAGGTAAACTCTAAGAAAGAACAGCAATCATTGTTTTTACAATTAGTTAGAGGATTTTACAGTAAGCATATTAATTTTAGTGAGAACATGAATAGAGAGTAGACTTCTATTTTATGCAGTCAGAAAACATTATAGCCATTACCACACATCTGTAGACAATGTACGAATAACCCTTCTCAAGGACCTTCTTAAAGTGTGGTAAATGGAATGTGTTTATTTGGAAATGTAAGTTCTATTCTCAGATCTGCTCAATGAGATGGGTTGTAAGTACTATAAATATTTCAGATAATTATCTGGATCTTGTTCTTCATTTGAAAAAATAGATTAAATCCTCCCTAATGGTACATTTTAGCTCTAATATTATAAAACTTTTCACACACTTTCACTATTTAAAATAATTAAAGATTTGGGGGTGTCTTTGCCTCTAACCACATGCTGTTGTTTTATCAGATGCTTACTTCTTGATCAAAGTCACAGCCCACAATTGTTAAATACTTTCCATAGAGAATTATATTGTATGGAAGTTTCTAGAAAAGCAGGAATGCTGCTTTCTTAGCCAACCAGCCCAGTGATGCCTTACTACAGTGATGTGATCCCATTGTAGAGTGAAGGATGTGCAGGACACCATGGGCTCCTTCCTAAGCAAGAACCATTTAGCAAAGCTAAATGCTAGTCCAGGTTTCTTGCTCCCTCTCTCCCTCTCTCTCCCTTACTCTCTTTGTGAAAGAGAGAAAAACAAGATTGCCTGAGCTAATGCCTATAGACCTCTGGACACCATCATAATAGCCCAGCATGGAAAGGTAGCTCAGCTTGGTTATGCCCTGGAACGCAAGAGCAGCAAGCAGCCACATCAGCCTGGGCATGTGGAGCACACCCCCACCCAGGACAGCCTAGGACCAGGTTTCACACTCAAGCCCGGATACCATGACTGTGCCGAACTCCCTACTACATTCCTCCTTCCATTAAGTCCTAGGTCAAGGCCCTCTTCCTCCAGTGTATTAGTCAGGATTCTCCAGGAAAATGGAACCAATAGGATGTACGTATGTTTCTCTCTCTCTCTCTCTCTCTCTCTCTCTCTCTGTCTCTCTCCACAGAGCTATATATCTCTATCTATCTATCTATCTATCTATCTATCTATCTATCTATCTATCTATCTTACACAGAGAGATTATTTATATCTCCTATATTAGCTATGTGATTATAGAGGCTGGCAAGTCCAAAATCTGCAGGATGGGCTGGCAGACTGGATGACCAGGGAAGAGCCAGGGCTGCAGCTCAGGTCTGAAGGCCATCTGTCTGTAGAATTCCATTCTCCTCAGGGGAAGTCAGGTTTCTGTTTCATGTAGGCCCTCCAATGATTAGATGAATCCCCTCTACATTATGGAGGGCAATCTGCTCTATTCAGAGTCCACTGATCTCATCTAAAACCACACTCACAGAAACAACCAGAATGTTTTATTACATTGCTAAGCACCATGGCCCAGGCAAATTGACCATCAGTTTAACAAATTAACAAGATTAATAAAATTAACCATCATAGCCAGGAAGCCTTAATTCTAGACACCTTGCAACCTGTCACCTTGATCCTAATATACCTTTTATTCCTCCTAAATATACTCATTTTAGCAACAGAGCTTCCAGCATGGAGCAGGTGTAGGTTAGAGCAGAGTGATCTGGGATGTTTCTTTCCAAAGCTTCTGACTTTCTAAGACTCCCTTGGGCACAGTGTGCCCAGTGGCCTTGCTCTGACCCTGAGAGGCATGTGCTGTCCAGAGGGTTGGGCTCACATTTTTCTCTCTCATTCTTTCTGTCCATTTATGGGGATTTCTCAGGATTCCCTGGCTCCTGTTCAGCTGGGGATCCTCAAGATGGCCTATATTGTATAGAACCTAGACATAAAAGTTGCTTATCCCGGGGCGCCTGGGTGGCTCAGTCGGTTGAGCGACTGACTGCCTTAGGCTCAGGTCATGGTCCTGGAGTCCCGGGATCGAGTCTCGCATCGGGCTCCCTGTTCGGCAGGGAGTCTGCTTCTACCTCTGACCCTCCCCCCTCTCATGTGCTCTCTCTCCGTCTCTCATTGTCGCTCTCTCAAATAAATAAATAAATAAAATCTTTAAAAAAAAAGTTGCGTATCCCACTGAGCAGAATTATCTTTTAAAAATGGGATTCTGAGATCACGTGTTTAACATATGAAAGGCTCTGGGATGGGCACTTATTCGTAAGACAGCTGTGACAACAGCCTGCCCTACACGAAGTATTTCCCCCTTCAAAAAATCTCATGCAAGTTCAAAATAGCTTTACACAATATGAGTGCTTCTCCTGAAGGTGATTTTTTCTTTTTTTTTAATCCTTGACCTACTTTTTCTTTGTGTGCAATATACCTAATGAGTAATAACGACTTCAGAGAAGGCAGCACCAGAGGAAACAAAGTTGAAGAATGCCTAAAGAGAGCGGCCCAGGAGCCCTCCAACTCGACAGACTTTGTTGTCAGGGCAGAAATAAAGGTGTTTTGCGAATGGCAGGTTTGCTGAAGATTCCTATGGCTATACTGTGCCCCTGTTCAACAGTCTGGATATTGCAGAGGTGGGTAATGCTGGAGCCAGGCAGAGGGGCTGACCTACAAATGCATAAAGTCACACACACTTCACACCCACACTCCCACAGGTGCACAGTCACAAGCCCTGCCCCCATTCACCCAAGCTATATATGGTGCTACAAGGAGAATGCTTCTGAAGCATGAGCTGTTGTCTAGAAATGTTCTTCTGAAACAGATTCCATTCATAATGTGATCTGTGCAGAAAGAGAATAGGGACACTTCCCCATGTCTGGAGCCAGAAAGCTGAACCCCAGAAGGTTTGGAGTAGGAGAGAAGCAGCCATGGAATTCCCTTCGCTCACACAGTGCTCTCCAGCCTGTGCACAGGCAAAGCAGCCGCTGGTTCGGGCCCTGAGCATGTGCCTCTACCTTTGCCCGGGAAGTGGATGGAGGTTCCCATTCAACAGGTGATGGAGTTCTTGAAATTTATGTGAATAAGCTCTTCTCCCCACACCATTTATCCCCTTTCGTCGCAGGATTGCTTCAGCTAAGCAGACGGAGAGAGGCACAGTGTGGGGTTGGTCCTGACTCCTGCCTTCTGGGCGTTTCCCCCATGAAGGAAATGTATGGCGCTGCATTTGCTGATCACCTTTGCTGAGCACCAGAAGCAGGCACTGGGCTGGGTGCTGAGAGGGGCAGCTTTAGAGCCACTCAGACCCGGCTTCAAATCCACTCCAGCAACTATCTGCTGTGAGGTCTTTGGGGCATCACCTGCCTGTGACTCAACAACCCCATCTGTTAAAAGGTGGTAATATAACACCTACTTTCAAATACCATTAGGGTTAGAGATAATGGATACAAAACCACTGAGCGCATGGAATGCCCTCAGTAAACAGCAGCTATCACAATGAGCGGGACACGGTCCATGCATAGAGGGAGATGCCATTCAGGGGCCTTGAGTGCATCTGCCAGGCTGCTGGGCCTGACTTGGACCCTGAGGCTCTCTGGACCCAAGACTAGGGCCAGGAAGCAAAGCTGTGTGTAACAGGTGTGGTGAGGGGATTGTTGAAGTGTGTATTTGCATTTTGTCCCCACTTTCTTACCCACTACCCACCCGCACCCCACCTTCCTGCTTGACTTTACCTTATCCTCCTGGCTTTTGTTTTTCTGCAATCCTGAGCTTCTCCTAGGGGGAGAGAGGGAGGAGGTGGGGGGAGAAAGTGTGTGAGAGGGGAATGGAGGGAGGGAGGAAGAGAACAGAGAGAAAGAGAGAGAGAACAGAGAGAAAGGGAGAGAGAAAGCACATGAACTAACTCCCAAGTCTGGGAAGGGAAGAGTTCAAGGTTCTCATCAGTGACCAGACCTTGCTCCCTCAAAATGCTCTGGCAAGAGGGCAGGACCTCTGAGGAGAAAGACTGTGGTGGCTGCAGGGACTTGACCACAAACCCCATAGCTCCCAGCATTAACTCATCCTGTGTGACCATTAAGCAGCAGAGCCTCCTCCAAGGGACCATGCATGGAGTAATGTGCACGGTGGGGCAGTCCTGGGGCCTGAAGGGACAAGGGCTTCCCCCTGTTTCCTGGTACTCCACAAGGTTCCTGGTTCTTGTGGAATCCTGTGGGGTGGGGGGTGGGAGGTTCCACTGAAGGCAGATTTTAGGCCTGCTCAGCAAGGTGGGGAGCTGAGTCAGATTTCACTTGCTTTAGAAGCACTGAAGTAGAGCCTCCCCACATCCCCACACCTGTCCTGTAGGCCTGAGCCCCTGTGAGGTGCCATGGTCTTGTCCTGACCCAGGGCTTCTGCCGTGCCCATGGCAGTGAGGCTTATGTGGTCCTCAGCTTGTCCCAGCTGGTTCAAGGAAAATGACCGCTTTGCAGGCTTCAACTGTCTGAAAACCCAGTGAGGTTGTTGCCTCCCTTTTGGCCCACCAAGCATAGCAGGTCTCATCCAAGCAGAGCAAGATATCATCACAGCCTTGTGAATTTTGGAGGGACACAGCTCAGCCCATAACAAGAACACTGATTGAAACCCTGTGGGGATCCAGGGTTTAATTTTCTTCATGGAGAAAGAATCCAGGCTTTTAGAAAGCACTGCCTTTTATCGTTCTTTCCGCATCCTGTTGTATCATTAAGGCAAACACTAGAAAAAGAGGGAGTGAATCATATATGTATGTGTTTAAGAGACTTCAGAGAAACAAATAACACCAACCATGCTCTTTTCCAGCTATAGATAAAGATCGTGCCCTGCTAACCCACTCTTCTAGAAGGATTTCTTTGGCCCACAGATCAGTGTCTCAATCGCTACCCCCCGCCAAGACACAGTTCCTATTTTTCACCCTCTTAGCCTTAAAGCATCCTTGCCCCCCCCACCATCTCCACCTTTTTGGGGCCTCCCCTTGTAGGGTGGGGTGCCCATCCCATGTGGGAGTCAGCCCATATAAGGACAGCTGACCCCCATACCCAGCTGGGTTAGACCATTTCTTTGCCTCCTTTTATCTCAGCATCAGAACAGTGATTTCATCAGAAGACATTCCTATTGTGCACTCTACTTTGAAAATGCTTTCAGACCTATTTGATCTTTGCATCTGGGGGTGAGGGAAGGAAACTAACATTTATTGAGTTTGCTCCATGCTTTAGGCTTATTGTTAGTGGTTTTGCATCTGTGGTTTCTTTAATCATCACATCAACCTATGGCATGGTTGTTTATCAGGAAAACAATGTTATTATGATGTGTAATCCTGCCAACCCACCTCACCCCACTAATGTGCTGCACAGAGAGAGAGGGTGGGGCGGAGACCCAGGAAGTCCTGACTATCAGGTTGCGTTAATCTGCAGAGCAAAGGGCATAGAGATCTCAGGAGGAAGACAATATTCTTGAAGGCAGGGGGAGGGTAGGTGGAATGGAGAAGTGGGGGGTGGAGAGTGAGCAGGCACCATGAGGAGTACAGCTTGGGGTCAGTTTTAGAAGTCTGTGCTGGGCATTGCTGGTATATTCTCCCCCCTTGCTATGCTAGAAAAAGCTCTTGGTGACATCTCTAGTGAGGTGTTACATTTGAGTACAATTGCTATGAGCACCAATTATATTATTATAGGAAGCAGCAGAGCTGAGATTTGGGCCTGAGGAGTTCAGGTGTAACTGCGGGGTGAAAGCCCTTCTCACTCAGCTGTGTGACTCCCAGGCCTGTCGGGAGGCCTGCGCCAGGGAACTGAGGGCTCCTCAGAATGAGAGAGGATGGGCCTTTTTTCAAACTTGTAAAAATCTGCTTCCAAACATGTTATCTAGTGTCTCTCTGATACCCACCATATGACTATGATGATTTAAAAACCATTTCCCTAGTGTGAAACATTTATGTCGTTCCTGAGCTTTCAGTATTTTGGACAGGAACATGTCTGTTTCCACCATGTTCTGCTAATCCCTCTGCCTCCATAGTGGTTGACGCCCTGACCATTCCTATGATGGAGGTGGCCTTCCCTCCTAACTCTCTGTAGCCTTTCTGGGTCACCCCTGGGGCTAGGTCCACCACCTCTCCACCCTCCTCCACGTGGCCACCACCTGCGTGGGAACAGAATGCACTGTGGCCATTCGGTAGTAGCCTTTACCTCTCAGAGTTGCCAGGACACCAAGATAAATGTGAATTTCAGATAAACAAGCAATGATTTTTGGTATAAATGCATCCCAAATATTGCACAGGACATATGTATACTAAAAAATTTCCTCATTTATCTGAAATTCAAATTTAACTGGGTGTCCTGTGTTTTATTTGCTCACTCTGGCAGTCCCATCTCAGAGGGCTTCTCTCTGCTGTTTTAACCAGTGGAGCCTTTTATTTCATTTTTGTGAAAAGCAGGATGTGATTGGCTTTCCTTGTGCTGAAAGTAGGGCAATGGGAGGCTGATGCATTTCAAGAATTAAAAGGATTCATTGCTTGCGTCTTTCCCACACTGGCCTTCTTCCGCCTCAGAATTGCTACTCTTCCCTCCCTCCCCCTCATGCTCAGCTCCAGCTCTGGGCCCAGATTGGTGGTTCTCTATCCTTTCCAGGTGGGGAGCTAGTGTTTGCTTCCTTCAGAGGTTTGTTCACTGACCTCTTTGGGTACATCTACCTCCCAGGCAGGTCAGAGTGAGGTGGACAGGGTGAGACACATTAACTCTCTGCCCCTGTGTATTCCATTCGGTGGCTTGAAAGCCACAGGTTCTACTGGGTGAAGATCAGCCAGACTGGGACAGTCCTTTTGAAAGTGGGCTCTTTACCAACAGAACACCAAGCCTTAAAGAATGGAGGAGTTAGCATGAATGAGGGAGGGAGGGGAGAGGACAGTGAGGCCCACTTGGTAGCCTCTCATGGTTTACCAGAAGGGCAAAAGTGTCGAGTCCTCTCAAACCAGGCCAAGGTGCATCTGCTCCAGAGAAAGAGGGTGCAGGGTCCTCGCATTTATCCCCTCGCCTCTCACAAGGGAGTCCCAAGGGAACAGGGTCTGCGTGATCACATGACATCTGAAGAGCCACTCCACATCATCTCAGTTCAAAGCATCTTTATCGAGCATCTGCTATGTGCCAAGTGCAATACTAGGCACATGTGACAAGGCTGAGAAAGCTGCAGTTTCTGCCTTCAAATAACCTACATTCTCTTGTGGGACAGAGACACATGAAGAAGACATTTCAGGCCTGTGAGGTGCACCTCTCACCAGAGCGAAAGGTGCAGGGCACCGTGGGAGCGGTGGGGTGCCCATCCCATGTGGGAGACACATACCTAAGCTTTCCTGACTGCCTCAGAGATTGAGATCTCCCTGATACAGACCCCAAGAAGCAGTCAATACCTGTCACTTCAAACTATGAGACTGAGGAAAAATACTTTTTTTTTCCCCAAAAGTCCACATTTTCAGGAAATAACTTAGCCCAGCCTACCCAGGGGCACCTCTTGCCCATAGAAACCCAACACAAGAAGTTGTTTGTTCCGATGTTCATTACACACAAGCACCTGCCACATCCCAGGCACCCTTCGCATGACCATCTCTTTTCTTCACCAGCAGACTCCATCTGCCTGGGCTAGTTTGGGCTAATTAATGAGCAATAAAGGATCTGATTTTTACATATCGGCTCTGCTCGGAGCTGCCAAGAACATTCAAAGTAGGGCCAAGGTGGGAGAGGGAAATGTGTTTTTTCCTTATTTTACCTACAAGATTCATTTGAAGGGGGAAAATAGGTCTGTTGCCCTAACTAACTAGTTGGATGAGAACAAATTCCTCATTAATCTTAAATATGTCATCTGGAGAAGGTGATTAAAGTAAGAACCACTAATTGGTCGTGTTTCTGGAAACAGACAAAAGCACACACAGAAAATGGGATAGATAGGTCCCTAGTAGTTCCTCTATATAAACAGAGCCGCCCTGTGCAAGGAAAGCAGGCTGTGGAGGGCCATGGAGCAGGGACACCATGATTCTCCCTTGCGGGACAGGGTCGGATGCTGCCTGGTCAACTGGCAATTACTACACAGTGATTAGGACTTTGCTCTGATGAAGCAGGAACCGGAGATGAAATACTGCAGGCTCTTGACATTGCCTAAGTGGCCTTAGGAGGCATAGGTAAGAGTAAGGAGAACATGAGCCACTTAGTGATTATATACGCTCTTGTCTATAGGCAAGTTGCAAAGCTGTTTGCCTTTATTAACTCATTTGTCTTCTCACTACCCTTTAAAGTAGGGAAGGCTATGGTGTGTGCAGGAAAGGAATGCTGTTGGTTTTCTAGACCAGCTTAGAAGTTCTGTTTGTTGAAGAGATTGTTGAATTGCCTTTGCATCTTGCCAAAATTAGTGCAATACTCAGAACGCTGTGTGGCTTAGAGAGAGCCCTTCAGCCCCTGCAAAAGTGGCAAGAGGGGTGTGAGGAGGGAATGTCCAAGGACATTGTGCTACCATGCTACTCTTCATCCAGCCCCTCCGTAGGAAGACTTCCAGTTCACCCGGGAGTCCTGTGGGGTCTATTATGGCATGCTTTCTGTTTGCTCAGTTTCTTCTTTATTTATTTGAATAGAGAAGTCAGATGGGAGAATCGTGGTGCCTCTACTTGGTGGCCCTCTAGAGCTTGCTTTCCTTGCAGAACTAGAGCTGATGGCTGTGTTTATGTGGGGAGCTGCTAGAGACCCATCCCATTTCCTGTGTATGCTTTTGTCTGTTCCCAGGAACACCACTCGTTAGTGGTTTTCACTATAATTGCCTTCTACAGGTGATGTATTTAAAATTAAATGCTTTTTTTTCATGTGCTTATTTGCCATCTCTATATGCTCTTCAGTAAAATGTCTGTGCATGCCTTTTGCCCATTTTATAATGGGATTGTTGAGTTTTGAGAGTTGTTACATATTCCAGATTCTCATCCTTAGTCAAATTTGTGATTTGCAAATATTTTCTTCCAGTCTGTAGCTTGTTTTTTCATTCTTTGAACACGAGATTTCACAGAGCAAAGGTTTTTAATTTTGATAAGATCCAACTTGTCAATTTGTCTTTCTATGCATCACCCTTTTGGTGTCAAGTCTAAGAACTCTTTGCATAGCTCGGGTTCATGAAGATTTTTTCCTACAGTTTTTTTAAAAAGTTTATAGTTTTGGGTTTTATTTTTACATCCATGATCCATTTGAATTAATTTTATATAAGGTGTTATTTTTTTTTTTTACTTACGTATGTCCAATTGCTCCAACATAATTTGTTGAAAAAGCTATTGAATTGCCTTTGTGTCTTGTCAAAAATTAGTTGGCATGTTTATGAGGGTCTATTTGCTATTGTTCCATTGATCTATATGTCTAGCACCCTGTCACTACCATGCTATTGTGACTTCTGTAGTTATACGTAGGCCTTAATAGTGGGTAGAATGAGTCCTCCTACTTTATTCTTCGTCAGGCTTGTTTTAGCTATTCTAGAGCCTGTGCTTTACTAAATAAATTTTAGAATAAGATTGTCTCAATGATATCTCATCTACCTTGCTGGAAAACCTTGCTTGGATTTTGATAACAGTTGCATGAAACCTATAGATCAATTTAGGGAGAATTGACATCTTCACTATGTTGAGTGTTACTGCCCATGAACACAGTGTATCTCTCCAGGTATTTAGGTCTTATTTGATTTCTTTCATCAGCACTTTATAATTTTTCAATATAATGATCCTATACATGTTTTGTTCAGTTTGTAACTATTTAGACTCAGAGTTGTGTTGCATTTTTTATTTTGGTTTCCACTTGTTCATAATCAGTATATAGAAATGCAATTGTATTTTATGTTGATCTTATATCCTGCATCTTTACTGAACTCACCTACTAGTTCTAGAAGATCTTTTTTTTATAGATTCCTTGGGATTTTCTCAGTAGATAATCATGTTTTCTGCAAATAAAGACACTTCTCTTTCTTCTTTTCCACTCAGAATGCATTTTATTTCTTTTTCTTGCTTTATTGCAGTGGGTAGAACTTCCAGTACTGTTTTGAGTTTTGAGGAAGAGGGATGAGATAAGACATCCTGCTTTATTCCCAGCTGTGGAGAGAAAGCATTCAGCCTTTCATCATTAAGTGTGATGGAAACTCTAGGTTTTTGGTAGATGCTTTTAGGAGGTTGAGGAAGTTACCTTTTATTCTTAATATACTGAGAGGTTTTTCTCATGAATGGATGAGGAAGTTTGTCAAATGTTTTCCTGTGTTAATTGATATGATCGTATTTTTCTTCTTTGGCCCCTGATATAATGTATATACATTATTGATTATCAGATATTGAACCAGCTTTGCATGTGGAATAAATCCCATTGGCCACAGGATACATTGCAATACACATTATATACATACATATCCTATTGATTCTGTTGCTCTGGAGAACTCTAACATACCAGCTTACATCTGTTTAATCTCCTAACAGTCTATGAACCACGGAGGTCTCTCTTCACCCCCAGACTCCAAAGCACCATGAGAAGGGTTCCAGGAACAGGGTGAGCAACCCTGTTTTGAAAGCCGGGCCTCCTCTGGCACAGCCTCGTGTTTGTTCTCCTGAAGGAAAGTCTTCTCTCCATCAGCAGCATCATCCTCAGACCTCTTATTTTACAGGCATTTTCTCCCTAGGAAATGAGGAATCTTTCTTTCGTAAAGCAAAGGCACTCATCTTCAGTAGGAAAGAGATTGGTATGGCCCTTAGGGTCTCCTAACTCTAAAAAGTACCACACACAGGCAATCTGGATGGAGATGTGGATTAGGTTTGATGACAGCTTGTCTGCAGAAATGTTTCCTTGGGAAATCCCAGTGAACCCTCACATAAAACATTTTCAGAGAAGTCAGACTTTGGTTTAAGCTGGAAAACAAAGACCCTGGATTTCCATAATATTCTGTTTTAGGAATAGACTCATCACCATCACGCTAGGAAGTGAAATCCATGTTTTCCAGCTCAGGTCGTCTGCATGAGTGGCCTTTTTGGTCCCCTGAAAAAAAGAATTAGCACCCACTCACGGCCACTGAAGGAAATGACATATTGGTTGGTGGGGGTGGTGTTCCCTTCCTGTCTAAAGGGAATTTCTTAGGATCATAGAACCTCAGTCGTTCCACACTCTGGCTGCACAGTGGAATCATCTGGGGGAACTTGTGAAAAATATCAATGCCTACTCCCCACCCCAGAAATTCTGATTTTAAATGACCGTAGTTGGGGCCTGGGCATCTGTACCAGGTGACTTTAATGGACAGCCACAGTCGAAAAGCACTGATGCAGCCCAACCTCTTCCTCATGCTACAATGTGGCTTAAAGGATTCAGGTCATAGACTTTCCGAGTTTGTTGCCTAGCATATAGGAACACCTCCTGTCCCAGGAAAGTCAGAGCCCCCAAGGTAGCTCCATTCTATTTTTGGTTGCTCTCTGTAAGTTGTGATGTACTCTGTGTCCCTGTAACCTTCTGTCCTACTCTGCTACCCTCTGGCATCCTGCAGAACAATTTCTGTTCCTCCTCAGGCCAGTTCCTCAAATATTAAAACATTGTGCATCCAGAGCCTTCTCCCTGCAGCAGTCTTCCAGATGGCACATGGACTCAGGGCCTGGTGGGCTTCAGTCTGTCAGTATCCTCCTCATAGGTCTCTCTTGGGAGTGATGTATTTAGAGGCTCAGACCTTCTAGCCAGAGGTTCATGTCTTGGCCCTGTGACCTACCATCCGTTACGCAGATTAAGTACAACCGTGAGGGAGACCTCCTCTTCACGGTGGCCAAGGACCCCATTGTCCATGTGTGGTACTCTGTGAACGGTGAGAGGCGGGGCACTTACATGGGCCATCCTGGAGCTGTGTGGTGCGTAGACGCTGACTGGGACACCACACCTGTCCTCACCGGCTCAGCTGATAATAGCTGTCGTCTCTGGGACTGTGAAACAGGGAAGCAACTGGCCCTACCATTATGTTTCCTTGGGCAAAGCAAACGCTCCCTCTGAACCTCCATTTCCTCATTTGTAGAAGAAAGTGATTGGAATATAGATGAATCCCCAGCTAATGCCATGAGTTTCTAACTGGCTGTCTGCAGTCTGTGCTCAGGATTATGAAGAGAAAAATAAAGCCAATAAAAAATAATTTCATCTTATATGTATGCCATGCTTTGTATTTTTCACAAACATTTTCCCATTCCATACTCTCACCTTCCCTAAGAAGTGAGTACAATGTGACTGTTCTCAGTGCAGATCCAGGGAGCTCACTGTGACCTCCCTTAGGTCACCCAGTTAATTGCAGACACAACAGAAAGGGCAACATAATTACTCTTTACTGTTAGTTCTTTGTTCTCTGATTGAACACCTGAATCACATAGTTCTTAAAAAAGAACTGGGAGTGTCTCCTATGCCTCCAAGACCCAGGAGAATGCTGGGTCATGGGCCTTCCATAAATATTATATGAATTAACCATTTTTTTACCCCTCCCCAACCCACCTCCCTTCTGGCAACCATAAGTTTACTGTCTATATTTAAGACTGTTTTTTGTTTGTCTTTATTGTTTGTTCATTTGTTTTGTTTCTTAAATCCTCCATAGAAGTGAAATCATATGGTATATGTCTTTTCTCTGTCTGACTTATTTCACTTAACATCATACCCTCTAGGTTCATCCATGTTGTTGCATATGGCAAGATATCATTCTTTTTTATGGCTGAGTAATATTTCATAATGTGTGTGTGTGTGTGTGTGTGTGTGTGTGTGTGTGTGTGTGTGACAACTTATTTATCCATCTTTATCCATTCATCTATGGATAGACACTTGGGTTACTTCCATATCTTGACTATCATAAATAATGCTGCAGTAAACAGGGGTTCATATATCTTTTCAAATTAGTGTTTTTGTTTCAGTTTTTCTTGGCAAATACCCAATAGTGAAATTACTGGATCATATGGTAATTCTATTTTTAATTTTTTGAGGAACTTCCATACTGTTTTCCACAGTGGCTGCACCAGTTCTCATTCCCACCAACAGTCCACAAGGGTTCCTTTTTCTCCACATCCTTCCCAGCACTTTTATTTCTTATGTTTTTTATTTTAGCTATTCTGAGAAGTATAATGTGATATCTTATTGTGGTTTTGATTTGCATTTCCCTGATGATTAGTGATGTTGAGCATCTTTTCTTGTGTCTTTGGTTATCTGTGTGTCTTCCTTGGAAAAATATCTATTCATGTCTTCTACCTATTTTTAATTGGATTATTTGGTTTTTTGGTGTTGAGTTACATAAATTCTTTATATATTTTGGAGATTAACCCCTTATTGAATATATCATTTGCAGATATCTTCTCCCATTCAGTAGGTTGCCTTTTGTTTTGTTGATCAGTAGATTGCCTTTTTGTTTTGTTGATGTTTCCTTTGTTATGCAAAAGCTTTATACTTTGGTGTAGTCCTGATAGTTTAATTTTGCTTTTGCTTCCCTTACCTGGAGAGAGACCTATCTAGAAAAATGTTTCTATTGCCAATGTCAAAGAAATTATTGCCTATGTGTTCTAGGAGTTTTATGGTTTCAGGTCTCACATTTAGGACTTTGATCCATTTTGAATTTATTTTTGTGAATAGTATAAGAAAGTGGTCCAGTTTTATTCTATTGCATGTAGCTGTCCAATTTTCCCAGTACCATTTGTTGAAGAGAATGTCTTTTCCCTGTTGTATATTCTTTCTTCCTTTGTCATGGATTAATTAACCATATAATGGTGGGCTTATTTCTGGGTTTTCTGTTCTGCTCTATTGATCTATGTGTCTGTTTTTGTGCCGGGACCATACTGTTTTGATCACTACAACTTTGTAGTCTATTTTGAAATCTGGGATCGTGATACCTCCAGTTTTATTCTTCATTCTCAAGATTGCTTTGGCTATTTGTGGTCTTTTGTAGTTCCATACACATTTTAGGATTATTTATTCTAGTTTTGTGAAAAATAATGTTGGTATTTTGATAAAGATTGTATTAAATCTGTAGATTGGTTTGGGTAGTATAGACATTTTAGCAATATTTGTTCTTCCAATCCATGAGCATGGAGTCTTTCCATTTGTTTGTGTCTTCAATTTTTTTCATCAGTGTTTTATAGTTTTCAGAGTACAGATGTTGAACCTCCTTGGTTAAGTTTATTCCTAGGTATTTTATTCTTTTTGGTGCACTGTAAATTGGATTATATTTTTAATTTCTCATTCTGCTACATCATTATTAGTGTATAGAACTGCAATAGATTTCTGTATCTTAATTTTGTGTACTGTGACTTTACTGAATTCATTTATTAGTTCTAGTAGTTTTTTTGGTGGAGTCTTTAGAATTTTCTCTACATAGTATCATGTCATCGGCAAATCGTGAAAGTTGTCCTTCTTCCTTACCAATGTGGATGCCTCTTGGCTAGGACTTCCAGTGCTGTCTTGAATAAAAGTGTCAAGCATAGACATCCTTGTGTTGTTCATTATCTTAGAGGAAAAGTTATCAGTTTTCACCCTGAGTATGATGTTAGCTGTGGGTTTTTCAATATGGCCTTTATCATGTTGAGCTATGTGCCCTCTAAACCTACTTTGTTGAGAGTTTTTATCATGAATGGATGTTGTACTTTGTCATGTGCTTTTTCTCCATCTGTTGAGATGATCATGTGGTTTTTATTCTTCCTCTTGTTAATGGATGTATCATATTGATTGATTGATGTGTGAATATGGAACCACCCTTGCATCTCAGGAATAAATCCCTCTTGATCATGGTAAATGATTTTTTTAATGTATTGTTGGATTTGGTTTGCTAATATTGAGGATTTTTGCATCTATGTTCATCAGAAATAGATGGCCTCTAGTTTTTTTGTGTGGCGTCTTTGTTTGGCTTTGGTAGCAGGGTAATGCTGGCCTTGTAGAATGAATTTGGAAGCTTTCCTTCTTCTATTTTTTGGAATAGTTTCAGAAGAATAGGTATTAATTCTTCTTAAATATTTGGTAGAATTCATCTGTGATGCTATCTGGTTGTGGACTTCTGTTTTTTGGGAGTTTTTTGATTACTGATTCAATTTCATTGCTGGTAATTGGTCTGTTCAAATTTTCTGTTTCTTCCCGATTCAGTTTTAGAAGGTTATATTTCCAGGAACTTATCCATTTTTTTCTAAGGTGTCCAATTTGTTGGCATATAATTTTTCATAGTATGAATTAACCAATTCCTGCTGTAAGATTTGGATGTCTGTTATCATAAGGAATGTCAAGTGGTCACAGAGTGATGTGCCTCCAGGGATGGAAACAAGCTCCATTTCTCCACTGGGCAGGGGGCAGATGGGGTGTTCAGGCCCAACTGCCTATGAAATACTCAGGGAGCTTTCAGAAATACCAATGCCCAGGTCTCTTTCCCAGACCAGCTAAATGGGAATCACTGCATGTGGGGGCAGGCAGTAGCATAATCTTAAAGTACATCAGATGATTCTAATGTGAAGTTAGTGTTAAGAAGATTGGGGCTGAAGCTGTGGTTTTTTGCTTTCTTGGGTATCAGAATCATGTGCAAGGGCTTGTTAAAACCTAGATTGCTGGGTACCACCCCCAGAGTTTCTGGTTCATTAGGTCGGGATGGGGCCTGAGAATTTGCTATCATACCAAGTTCCCAGGTGATACTGATACTGCTGGTCCAGAGACTACACTTTGAGAACTACCCCAGCTAAAGGATTATGTAAATGGTGAGGGTTTACTTGTCAGCTCAGAAGATGACAGCCACATCCTCTGCTGGTTATCCAGAGGTCACAGCAATGAAGACAGTATGTGCCAGTCACAGAACAGTGCATTTGACAAGCATCAATTTATTTAATCTTGATGCCCCCACACTGAGATGGTTTTAAGATTTCCATGTCATAGATAAGGAAACTGGAACAAAGAGAGGTTAAGTAACCTGCCTAACTCACTTAGTAAGTGGCCTAATTCAAATTCAGCCTTAAGGCTGTCTGACTTCCAAATTCACACACTCAACCATTTTCCAGAGAGGAGATCCAGATGCTCTGTGGTTACTTGGAGTCACCCAGCATGTAAAGATGGAGTTGGAACCCAGATTCAGGTCTTAAGCCAACTGAGCTTCCATTCTGCATCACTTCCCATCTCACATGACTAATAGGTTAGGATTTTAAGGTTAGGATTTGGGCTACTGGACATACACAGTTAATTCAAGATGATGACAGCTAGTCCCTCAGAATTAAAACTGAATCAAAGCTCAGGGAACATTGATGCCCTCTCCCACCTACCCGTCTGTTCCACCTTCCTGTAGCCCCCAGCAGCAAACCTAGGGGATGCCTTGAGCATGGACCAGAGCCATGAGGGCTACCCAGAGCCATGTGGCACCCACCAACAAGGTGCACTCACGGTTGGCACCAGAAACCTTCATTCCTGTGCTGATTTGTTTGCTGATTCAGCAAGGATTCATTGAGTGCTTACTCTGTTCCAGGCACTGTTCTCACCCTAGAGCACACAGTAAACAGGACAGGCAAGGCCTTTGCCTCAGAGAGAGAAAGAAATAGCAAAATCATTCTAGGTGGTGATTTGAAGGCTTCACGAAGAAGATTTAAAATGGTGATTAACCTCAGAGTATAATTTAAATTGGGAGGTCAGGGAAGAACTCTCTGAAGAGGTAACAGTTGAACGGAAACCTGAACAACAAGAGGAATCAGCTATTTGAAGAGCTAGAGGAAGAGGGATATTGACAGAAGGCACCCCCAGTGCAGAGCCTTGGGGCAGGAGCAAGCCTGGGGTTTCTCAGACAAGTGTGGAAGCCAGTGCAGCTAGTAAAAGTGGCAGGAGATGGGGAGGGAGAAGTGGGCAGTGTGGGCATAAAGTGTGAATTAATCCGGTGTGTGACAGGAGGTGGGGAGCAGATAAAAGCAGGATGTGATGCAGCCAGGTGGCGGGTAAGCAGTGGACATGGGGGCCAACGCAGAGGCTCATGGAGCCATGGATAATGAGGGTGCTTGCAGACTTGGACTGGGACTCAGGCCCTTTTGCACAACCTGTCTCTTCGTGGGCATGGTGCCAGGTCCCTCTCACTTCTCTCTCACAAACAGCATCTTTGCAGCCCTTGGGGAAGTGTCATTTCCTTTCTTGCAGTTCTGAAACGAGCTTGTTGGCCACTCAATGATTCTCTGATTTATGAACTTTCTAGTTCTGCATCCTGGCAAGGTACACAATTTCAGAGGAAGTTTCTACTAAGGTAAAGAAGGAGGTGGGGGGACTCAGCAATTCAGTCTGGCAACATGGGCTCTCTCCCTACCCTATCCGGAGTCCCTCACCTCACACAACTCCAGTTGTTATTGGTGGCGGGCAGGTACTGGCTGGTCCTTGGTGGCCCCAGGGCCCTCACACTGTCCAGGCCCAGCTCTGTCTCCACAATGGAGCCCAGAGGCTGACAGAGGCAGTTATGGTCCTGCCTCCATTCTTTCAAGTTGAGGAGTTTTAAGAAAATTACTTCATTTCTCTGAGTTCCAGCTTTCTGTCACAGGATGGGATATTAAGAGGAATAATTCCATGAATGCATGTGGGGCGTGGCACAGAAGCAGCTTTGTGTAGAATTATTATTGTTATTCTTTTGGTCGGTAACTCTACTCAGTATGGTCAGATCCATGTTACAAACCACTTGTAGGATTATATCTAGCAGTACTGTATCTCCTCCTTACCCCAGCTGCCTCTCTCAGAAGGATTTAAGAAGAAGAGCAGCTTTTAGTTGTGTTATAATAGCTAACAGTTATCAGGCGGTGATGTCCCCATTCGTTCTGGAGGCACTTTACACACCTTGTAGCATTTAATCTTCACACTGTGTCATGGAATCTTCCTAACAGCCCTGATAATCCCATTCTATCAATGAGGAAACTGAGTCCTGGAGACAGTCCAACTTGTTCAAGGTAGCCGAGTTAGTAAGTGCCTTGAGTCTGAAGTCATCAGTTCTATGACTTTGAGCAGGACGGGTAGGTTTTCAGAACCCCAGGCTCTTCATGCAGACTTCACAACATTGTCATGTGCACTGAATAACTGAACGTATTCCACAGCTGCACAGAAGTAGACATCACTATTCCTGGCTCACTTCCAGGAACAGCTCAGCCTTCATTCCTCCATGCCCTGTGCCTTGATCAGTTCATCAGACATGCATTGCCAGGGCCTGTACTAAATGAGACAGAGGTCAGGACACTTACATAAGTCATAAATCCAACAGTTTCTGTCAATGGGAAAAGCTGGAGCCAATTGCTATGTGAAGATCAGAGAACTTACTAGAAAGGCTTCTGTAGGCCCAGCGGGTTCAGGGCACAGTGGGCCCTGGCTGTTGGTCTGGCTTACCTAAAACCCCCATGCCTGGCTTTGCCACCCCAAGGCTCTTTCAGGCAATGGCTCTTCACCTGTTGGGGAATCCTGTGCCCCTATGCACTGGTTCCCCAGAACAACGCATCACCATGCACAATGTCAGGACTTCCAGTTGCCCTAAAGCCTCACCAGAGCCCAGGGTGACGTGGGGCTTCAGAGGGAAGCATGGGGACTCCGACCACTGACCAAGGCTTAGGGGAACACTGCCCAGGCCTCCTGGATTTGATGGCCTACACTTGCAGAATGAGATTCATACTGGGCATGCATGTCTCAAAGTCATCCTTCCCCAATTTCACTTCTTTAAGTGGGTGTTATTAGCTTTGCTGGAGAACACTTCACATTCAGCAGAATCATGAAGCAGCCTCCAGAGGGTCTGTACCTCGGCAGCCTTTTCCTCTCCCGAGCTCCTCGTGGGCTGTTGGCCATCCCAGCCCTCCTAGCTCCCTATGCATGGCGAATCCTCCAGATCTCACTGTGAGCCCATGCTGGGGCCTGGCAGGGTACAGTTCAGCATGCCCTTCCACAAGCCCCCTCTGTCCCTTCCAAATAAGACCTGGCCACACTAGACAAGGTTCAAACCAGCCTTCTCGACTGCATCCTCCTCCTCCTCCCTGACCCTGAGGCAATTCTGTATAATGCTCCACAGGACTGGGCTTCCCCAGATTTCCACCCAAGGGCCCATAACAATAGGGGACCCCTCGGGATGTGGGGATATAGGCCAAAGCAACCCAGAACCTCAGAGTTCTGGGAAGTCCCTGTTTTATATTTGGATGTTATTCGGTATTTTGCATCTCACTCCATGGTATTTACAAATTCACTTCAGTATTTTTTTTGGTTTTCTGTTGTTCACCATCAAGTAGAAACAATGCTCCAGGACACTGTGCCGTGTATTGGCTGTGGCTTTTTTTTTGTGCTTCTTCCTGGTACCCTGACTCCCTCAGAGCACCAGCACCCCCACAGTTAGTGGGAGCCTCGGGTCTGTGGGTCCTCACTCATCTGTTGGCATGTACTGCACATACCTGTGGAGCATGGCAAAGAAGTTAAGCTCTTGAAGTCTGAGTCAGGTGGACTTGAGTTCAAATCTCTCCTCACTAACTGTATGACTTTGGGCAAGTGACTCACCCTCTCTGAGTTTCACTGCATTATCTGTGGTTAAACACTCGTATCTATCCTATTGGACTTTCATGAGAATTAACTGAAAGGAAGCCTGTAAAGCTCTTAGTACCTTTTAGTACAGTGTCGCATATAATAGTACAAGATGGCAACTTAGGTGGAATTGTTCACTGAAGTGTTCATCAAAAATGTTAAGTGAGGAATTACAAGCAATGATAAAGATAATTAAACCCTTTCATGTAAAGCACATGAATGCACACTGATTTGCCTGTCTTTCGATATAGGGTCAAGGCCATGGCCTGGTGTCTTGTCCTTTTGATTGGAACTTCATATTCTCTCCCTTATATAAACTGCAAGTGTAATAAGTAGGCTGTACTTTCAGTTTGGGTTCTAAAAATGGAGCAAAGATGTATACGCATATAAGAAGCAAAGTGCAGAATCCTTTGAATACTTACATTGTTTTTTTTAAAGAATTTGTTTATTTGACAGAGAGAGACAGTGAGAGAGGGAACACAAGCAGGGGGAGTGGGAGAGGGAGAAGCAGGCTTCCGACGGAGCAGGGAGCCCGATGTGGGGCTTGATCCCAGGACCCTGGGATCATGACCTGAGCTGAAGGCAAACTCTTAATGACTGAGCCACCCAGGTGCCCCTGAATACTTAAATTTTTTCCCAATCATGTACGCTTGTCTTGCCTGCACTTATTTCAATACCATTGTTTTTTAGAAATTTGCCTTTTTTACATCAACAACAAAGCTCTCGATACTCATGTTTCATTAATTTGTAAGTACTGAAAGAAATTATGTAAATGTGATAGCAAGCACATCCAGTCAGAATGGGATTGGGAAGAATCCCTGTGGCTCTGGGCGAAGAGCACCCCCACTGGTGGAAACAGAAAGGAGTAATCTGGAGACCCTTACCCCCACTATTGCATGAGTAATTTGGAACCCCAGGGCATGAGCACAAATGGAGGCCCCTATTTAAAGTTTACAAATCAAGCTAATCCTAACACAGAATATAGTCTTTCTGTCCTGACGAACCCAGGAGGACAAGTTTTGATATTGAATCCTGGAATACTGTTACCCAGACAGGGCCAGTTTGAGACCCCACCCCCCCACCTGCCGGTTTTATCTTCCCAACCCTACTTCCTACACGCCAGGGCGGCCTGGCACTGATGGTGCGAAGCTCTGTCTATGCTCCCTGCAAACAGTCAGCCCTTGGCCACCTTCGGGAGGCCTGGTCCACACTTAAGAAAACCCAATGAAGTTGAGAGGGATGGGGTGGCTGGGTGATGGACATTGGGGAAGATATGTGCTACGGTGAGCGCTGTGAATTGTGTAAGACTGTTGAATCACAGATCTGTACTTCTGAAACAAATAACGCAACATATTTTAAGAAAAAAGAAAAAGAAGAAGATAGCAGGAGAGGAAGAATGAAGGGGAGTAAGTCAGAGGGGGAGACGAACCAGGAGAGACGATGGACTCTGAAAAACAAACTGAGGTTTCTGGAGGGGAGGAGGGTGGGGGGATGGGTTAGCCTGGTGATGGGTATTGAGGAGGGCACATTCTGCATGGAGCACTGGGTGTTATGCACAAACAATGAATCATGGAACAGTACACCAAAACAAATTATGTAATATATGGTGATTAACATAACAATAAAAAAAACCAATGAAGAGGCCTGTAGACAGAAGGGGCTTAAGGCCCCGTGGACAGGTAATGTGGGGTCCCAGGTACATGAGCATGGTGTTGACCCAGGGTTTGCAAAATCTCCTGTAAATGTGCACATCGTAAATATTTGGGGCTTTGTGGGCCCCGCAGTCTCCATCATAACTACTTAACTCTGCCCTTGTGGGTGAGAACAGCTGTGGCCACTATGTAGATAAAAGAACACAGCTGGGTTCCAATAAAACTTTACCTATGGACACTGAAATTTGAATCTTATGTGATTTCCATGTTATTCTTCTTTTGGCTTTTTCAACCATTTAAGAATCTGAAAACCATTCTTAGCTCATGAGTTGTATGAAAACAAGTGACTTGGTCCCCAGTTTTAGTTTGCAAACCATTGTTTTTAGAGAGCCTTTTAGAGAACATTGTTTTTTAGAGAAGATGAAGTGGGGCCTCCAGGTTGAGCCCTGGACCTCTTACTTTGTGGGGTACAGAGTAGGGCCCTCGAGGGCACAGGGCTGAGGGCAGGAGCCCCACTTGCCCAGGTATCAGGGTGGGACTAAAGCAGCCTGCCAGGCATGAACAGTTCCGGTGTTTTGCACAGGGTAATGAGGGGAATTGGTTAAGGGAAGCTTCCACCATCAACAAGAGCTGTTTTGATTCCAATTCTAGACCAGCCTCTTCAGTGGCATCTTCTTGAGCCTTACGCCATAACCCATTCACTCACCTTTTCCCTCTCTGACCTGCTGTTTCCAGTATTCCAGGCCTCTTCAGGGATATGAAATGTGTGGAGGGTCTCTTCGTTTCTGATAAATATAGCCACATCTCATAAACTACCTAATTTCTAGAGAACTCACTGTGGTGCCAACAGTGGAAATGGACGCTCAGCTCAACCCCCAGCCCCTCCCAGACGACAGCTCCAACCAGGAATTATCACCACAGCCAGACCCAGCCTTGAGGGCATTACACAACCATCCATAGATTCCCTTCTTCCTGTGCAGGCGCCGCCGCTGACGGGCCATCTGAGGGAAGAGCATTACTTTTCATTTCACTTCAGTGGCTGGATTTAGGCTGTTGTCTCAAATGCTGGTTGATGTGGTTGCTGGATAATCTATTTTCCGTTTGCTCGCTTACAAGCGATTTCTAAGGCTCTTGTGGAAATCATTGTTAGTCATCCCTATATTTAGCCTTGAGCTGAATCAATTTGATGGCTTCAAAGCAGAGAGAAGAGAGAGGGAGGGAGAGAGGGAGGGAGAAACAGAATAGAAAGTGGGGGATATTTTGATAAGAATGCACATTTCCACAGTTTTCCTTTTAAAAAATAGCATTGTAAACTCCAAAGGTGGAAGTGATTTTTGATAACAGATGCAGTCAAAGAAAATGATCTAAAATCACATATTATGTCTAACTGACCATGCAGTGACGAGCTACTTCCCCCGTGGTTTGACTCAAATTACCATGGGAACAGCCTGCGTCTTCGGAGAGGTGCTTCAGGAAAAATGCATCTGCAGCCTGTAGCTTCTGCCCAGCCCTGCCTTCTCCCCAAGGACTGAGCCCATTTGTGTAAGTATTCATCCAGGATCTCTCCTGGCTCTCAAGACCAGCCTCCTATTTCTAAAGGTCAGGACACTTTCGGGGTCCTTGGGTAGTTTATAGGGGAGGGTCATTTGGTGCAGGATCCTTAGGTTAGCAACTCTAGCACCAGCTGAGCTCAGAGTAAAAGGGTGTCAATCTGAATCTAGTCCTTCTCTTCCTGTCTCACCTAAGAGTTCAGAGCAAATATGTTCAAAATGGACAAGCCTCCACAAATAGGAGCCCTTCCTCCTACTGCATACTCAGTCCTAAGTGTCCTCCTGAGAGGACCTAAGTGTCCTCTCCTCCTCCCCACAGCAGTGCCCCTCAGGAGGCCATCCCAGAAGGCTAGAGGGGCTTGAGGACGTGCCCCTGGATTTCCCCATAACAAGGACCCCTTCTCACGCCACTTGCCACACCCAGTCCTTCCATTGTTCGGGTTCTGTACTAAGGATTTGAGCAGCTGTTATGAGTTTGGCTTCATGCAGGATGCACCTGGAGGAGTTTAAATTCTCAGGGCCAGGCCTCACCCTTGGACCAAATAGAACCTGGGGGTTAGGGGCATTGACGGTCCCCCTCCCCCACGCATGCTGTCAAAAATCTGTGTGTAACTTTTGACTCCCCTAAAACTTAACTACTAATAACCTATTGTTGACTGGAAGCCTTACTGATGACATAAACAGTCAATGAACACATATGTTGTGTGTTACATGTATTATGTACTGTATGTATTCTTATGAGAGAGAAAGCTGGAGAAAAGAAAATGTTATTCAGGAAATCATAAGGAAGAGAAAATACACTTACAGTACTCTGAAAAACAAACTGAGGGTTCTAGAGGGGAGGGGGGTGGGGGGATGGGTTGGCCTGGTGATGGGTATTAAAGAGGGCACGTTCTGCGTGGAGCACTGGGTGTTATACGCAAACAATGAATCATGGAACACTACATCAAAAACTAATGATGTAATGTATGGTGATTAACATAACAATAAAAGTTTGAAAAAATCTGCATGTAAGTGGACCCCCATGCAGCTCAAACTCATGTTGTTCAAGGGTCAACTGTAAAGCAGCAAGTCCAGGGGCAGGGATTGGACTGCAGACATTTGTAAAGGCCCCAGGTGGCTTTGCATGTGTAGCCAAGGATGGCAGCTATTATGTTAGATGCAAAGATGAATGACTCCGTACTTCACATCCCCACCCCCAAACACACCCTGCTCCAAACCTGTGATTTGGCTTTGCTCCCTGTCTCAGCAAACAGCATTGACACCACGTAAACAAGGCACCTCTACAGGGCCTTCTTGTTTCCATTTCCACATCCCTCTCTAGACTGTGCAGCCCACATATCAATGAGTGAGGGAGACAGCTCTCACCCAGGAAATCATATCTAGAAAACGTGAAGTGTTTTATCTTGGCCAGAGTCAGACCTAGGGTTTCTAGATTCCCAAGCCAGGCAGGCCAGCTGGTTGGAGCAGTCCCTTCTTCCTCCCCTGGAATGCTGACGTTTGCATGAGCCGGCTGATTGGGGTGCCAAACCTCTGATTGGAGTCTCTGATCACCACTGGTTGCTTGTTGGCTTGACACCCATTGGAGGTCCTTGAGGGGACCATGTTCAGGACTCTCAGAGTTTCTGGCACCCCCTCAGTCTCAGAATCACAGGGCATGTCTTCTCTCACCTATTCTGTCTCTACTGTGTTACCTATGATGTCCGCTCTCCCTATCAGTTCCCTCAAAGGCAGTGGTTCTCCCCTCTGGCCACCCCTTGGAACCACCTGGGAACCTGGGAACTGTCCCAATGCCCAGGCTACTGCAGACTGTTTACATCAGAGTCTCCGGGGCAGAGCTCAGGCATCTGTGGCTGTTAAAGCTCCTCTGTGTGGTTTCAGAGCTGCCAAGGCTGAGACCCAGTGGGCTTTCAGATCTCAAACATGAGCATTTTAAAAGCTTCCCAAATTTAATACCCAGCTGAGGTTGTGAGACTGACCACAAAGTAAAGGTCCCTATGTCCTGCTGGTCTCTAAGTTAACAGTAACAACAAACATCTGTTAAGCATTTACTATGTGCCTATCACTGTTCACATGGGTTAACCCATTTAATTTTTACAACACCTGGATGAGGTAATAATTATAATAAGAGCTAATGCTTAATTAGCACTGGGTATGCTCTAGGCACTGTGCTAAGCATTTTACCTACATTAATTTATTTATAGAAGAGGCAAATTGAGGCACAGAGAGGTTAGGTAATTTGCCTGGGATCAAGGAAGGTGAAAGATTTGGGACACTCCTCCAGGTAACCCTGCTCCAGAGCCTGAGGGCTTTGCCCAGGGCAGCCTGGGTGAAAGATAGATGACATGGGGTATGTAAGGGACTCGAAGAAAGGCCCTCAGGGCTGACGGTGAAATCTGACCGTGTGCCGCGTAATTCATTTCCTCAGAGGAGGAGCTTGATCTGGGCTCAGAGCCTCTGGGTCAGCAGTTTGACAAGGGCTTCATATCATAGCGTATTCTGGAAAGGGGAGAAGTCCTGGAGCTGTAGTTCTACTACAGGAATAGGCATGGAGGAAAAACAGGTCTGCCTTCCATTTTTTCCACCTGATAATTAGGAAAGCTTAAGGATTTAGGGCAGAGAAAGAGCTGTTTGGTTGAAAACACCATCTTTCCTGCCTCCTGGATGGAGTGACTGCCCAGGCCAGGACCATGCATTCCCCCTTCAGGGGAGGCCTGGGGGCGGACAGCTGTGGATATTGGGCCAAGCACTATTACCATGTGTTGCTGCCTTCCCAGCATCTATTCCCCTTGAGTTGAAAGTAGCCCCCTAGCTTTACTTTGAAAACACACCCCTCCTCTATTCAGGCCATGTGGCTCAGATGTGTTGCCCACCCTCCTTCCTGAGCCCAGGGAAGTGAGAACTTCACCTAGACATGGCTACAGGACTTGTCCAGGGGTGAGCACGATATCCAAGCCAGGCCTGTGAGATTCAGTTCCGGACCTTTGATGGATTAATTAAAAACAGAAGCGTTCTTCCTGCTGGGGTCACTGAGAACATCAGGTGGAAACTGGGCATGCTGGCAGCCATCTTGGCTCCACAAGGTGAGGGCCAGTCTGTTGGCTCCTAAATCAGAGCCAGGACTGAGTCTTAAGTACAACGTTTCAGGATCCAGCTGTGTCTGAGTCTACCCTGTGTCACTCAGTGGTGTGAATCAATAAGCCAATTCCTTGCTAAGCCAGTCTGAGTTGGGTTTCTGACACATAGAACTGAAAAGGTTCTAATACAGATATTCATCCCATGGTTGCTTTGTGTTAGCTATTTAATGTCTCTGGACCTCACTTTTCTCACCCATCCAATGAGAACCACACTGTCTACCTCACGCAGCACTGACTAACTAAATAAGAGGAATTATGTGAAGTGTGGGCAAAGGGTAGGTCCACAATAAATGTTAGCTCCCTTCCCCTGGTTCCAGATATAAAACTAAAATCTGGATCTAAGACCCGATGAGAAGTCAGATGTAAAAGTATAACGGAATGAACCTTGCCTCAGCAAATAGAATAGAAGTTGGCCCCAAAAGTTCAGTCAGTAAGAATCAGAAAAATCAAATCTCAGTTAGAAAATTAGCAGATGTGTGAGCTATCTTAAAGAAATTTTGGCAACTTAAAATCAGAGGTAGAATGCATTGACCCTGTCAGTTACCCCGGCTTTTAAAAAGAGACGCCAGAGAACTTTCCCGGCAGGGTGAGGAACCAGAGCTAAAGGGTGGAGGGGATAAGGGAGATTTCATGTCAGTCCTTTTCCTGCAGGGTCTGTATTTGCTGGTGTTGCTGTTGTTTTGTTGTTGTTGCTAGCGTTCCCATTATAGTAATGTTTCTTTTATTCAAAAGCATTTACTATTTTCAATCTCTCTGGAAACTTATACAGATATCAAAGACAAAATTGGTCAACTCTAGTTTTAAAAATATCAATTTTAAAAGCAGCATTTTGAATTCATGGAAACTTTGAACTGGGCTTCACTAGAGACTAGGTTTCAGTCATTAATCGAGTGGAGGCTCAAAATGTCATTTGTCTATCCTCAGAGTCACAGAGCTAGTGTGTGGTGTGGGAAAAGTTCAGTCCAGTCCTGTGGAGCCTGAATCATTCTAGCTGGGTCTTCTGAAGGATGCCCTGAGAAGGTGTTGGTCCTGTGTGGAAGATTCTGAGGCCCAAGAAGGTTAAGTAGCTGGCCTGAGGCAGCTGGCGGCAGTCAGGTCCTGTGACGACAGAGTGTGGTATTCTTTATTAAAAAGGCAGTGTTGGGGTGCCTGGGTGGCTCAGTCGGTTAAGCGTCTGACTCTTGGTTTTGGCTCAGGTCATGATCCCATGGGGCGTGAGATTGAGCCCCATGTGGGGCTTCATGCTCAGCGGGGAGTCTGCTTGAAGATTCTCTCCCTCTGCCTCTCCCCCTGTTCGTTCTCTCTCAAATAAATAAATAAATAAATAAATAAATAAATAAATATAATGGGCATTGTCTCTCAGGCCCAAGGGGCTCTGAGTCTGGACAGGCTGCTGGAACGTGTGGTCCCTCTTAAGACAGGTATTCTTTTATGGGGAATGGGAGGGCCTCGGAGTCTAGCGACCAGGGTATTAGCCAGGGAGGTCCAGGAAGATATATAATGTCATGGTCTAACACTTGGGTTCTGGTGTCAGACCAGTTGAGTTCACATCCTCCTTGTACCTCTTCTCCTTTCCAGTTGTGCAATTTTGAACAAATTACTGGACCTTTCTGTGCCTCACACTGAGATGGGGAAACTGAAAGACTCCATAAGAATCTGCTTTTTGCTCCTTTTCATGCTTCTGTCCTTGTTAGGATCTGTACCCTCACCCCACTTCATTCATGCCTATGTAAATAGCATATGTCCTCCTTGTAAGGGACAAGGAATTAATGATTTCTCTAGAATAGATAACATCTAAGGAAAGACCAGGTGAGAATGACCAGAGGGAGCCATCATATGCGTATTCCAGATCATGGGTGCTAGACATCTCAAAGCCCTTGAGGTTCAAGGAATAACACCTGGGCCCTCATCTGTGTTCTAACTGGTTCCTGGGTGCCTGAGGGGGTACATAGACTATCCTCAGTGAAAACCTCAGACCCTGAACAAAGAAGAGACTCCTGCTGCTTTCCTTTTTGAGTCTCCTGGACACTCTGTCTGTATCTGCTCTCTCTATATGTTCAATAAACTCTTATCTCATTTCCTGCTGGCTCCCAATTGATTTCCAGCCTACATGAAGCCAAGGACCCGCTTGGCTAGTTCTGGAGGACCCCCTCTGGATCCCCCAGACCTAGCCTGTTGGCATCAAAACTACCCAGCTATGACATGGGGATAATATTTAATGCAGTGCTTGGCTTATAGTATGTGTCTAATGAAAGTAAGCTCGTCTGATTAGTTGAAGTCAATTCGGCAGTCATGTATGGTGCATCTACTATGTGTCATGACCTGTGTCAAGGCACAGGAGACTCAGAAAGAGTCAGGACAGACCTGGTCTCTGCTATCATGGAAAGCAGCTAGAAAGGCAGGTGGGGAACACTGACATGAAATAAGACACAAATATGCTGAGTGGTATGAGAGGGGAAAAGTTGGATGCTGTGTAACACTCCTCCTAGGCTGGGACCAGGGCAGGCCTACCTGAGGCAGGAATGCTTGAGGGGAGGCTGGAAGGATGAGTTGCCCCAGGTCCTTGCAGGAGGGAGGGCGGGGAGCACACAGCACCATGCAGGCAGAACCAGGCACTGGGTGTATATTCAGCAGCGGGCAGAGAGGACTAGGTCCTCAGCAGCAGTTCTGGGCCCCGCTGGGGTCTCTTGTTTGCAGAAAAGTACAGAACTCACACAGGGCAGTCTCTCAAGAGCCCCCAGCAGTGAGGTTGGCATTCCACTCCTGGCAAGGCCCTCAAGTGTTGCCCACAAAGCAAAGTATTTTTATTTATTATGGACAAATGATGTTCCGTGTGACATAGCAGACCCAGCAAGCACTCTCCTGAGTGGGGTGTATAGGTCACGACTTCCCTCAATTGTGCATTTATTGCAGGCAGGTTGTCTGCATTTTTATCTTTGAAAAGCATCTTCAGAGAGCTTTTTGTCTAAGAGGAGAGGCTTGTAGGCATCCATTCAGGAAGCCCTCGGGGAGCATTCCAGGGTCTGTGTGTGTGTGAGAGAGAGAGAGAGAGAGACAGAGAGAGACCACAGCAGAAGTTGTGGGTCCCCATGCTTGGTCATGGGCCTGACCTACTTGAATTATTGTTGGATCTGCAACCAGAGGGGATACCAGTGGCAAATGGCTCTCAAATAGTTGTTGTAGCTGAACATCAAAGAAACCCTGGGATCGGGCAGAGGCACGCCTCCTGCAGTTATTTACAAGACAGCCAATTGAATGTGGCCCATTTCCCCCCTAGGCCTGGCTCTGAGGTTGCCTAATGACTCAAGACTGGGGTCTGATGAAGAAGGAACCCCCAATGACCAAGGGAACCCAGAATGAATGAGAGGACTCCCTTGGACTTTTCCTCTCTGTGCTTCAGTTTCCTCATCTGTAAAAAAAGACTAATAGCACCTTTTGCCAAGAGTGGCTTTGAAGAAGAAATGAGTTAACACATATGGAATGCTTAGAAGAGGGCCAGGCCCCTAGCGAGGGCCTGATAAATGCTGCTGTTACTATTGCCACTGTCCTTACTGTTATTATGGTTTTGCTCTAGTTGTTGCTGCCAACCTTCACTTTTTCCTCTTCTTGCCATTTACCCCTTTAAGCTGAAGCCTGTGGGGGGTGGTCAGTGGACTTCATCTGAGCAGGTGCAGCCCTAGTAGCCCTGGGTAGGAAAAATCCTATAGATTCGAGCTTCTCTGAGTCTGTAATAACACCATGTAGCCTCTGTCTCCAAATCAAGAACAGAAGCCAGGACACTTGCACTTGAAACAACCCAGAGCTCAGAGCTCAGAGGCCCCTTTGGGTCTTGGTAGGGATGTCTGCAGCACCACAGTGGCCGTCCCCACGGCAGCAGAGTCAGGAAAGACACGAGAGGAGGCTCCTTGATGTTGGAGGAAATAGGAAATCAACGGAATTTTTACTCAAGTTTCTAAATTTCTGACAGCAAATTTTGTTTTGATTTACACACTGCTGCTCTTAGTATCAGATTTAGCTCTTCTACCTGACCCAGAACATTTGTGATTTACAAACTGGAAAATAAATGGGTTTGCATCCTGAGATAGTCTTACAACCACTCCAATAAATTCTTCATCAGTGGCTCTCAGCTCTTAGCCACTTCCTTTGCGTTTGGCTGTTCTGTGAGTTATAGGTGAATAAATCCTATTTTATGGAGCCCCTTTCCTGCAGATACATTCAGCCCATTTGTCTCTCCTGAAGATAGGAGCTTGTGCATTTTGTTAGAATTAGCGGAGGAGTGTTTGGTCTGTTCGGCAGGTCAGACTTTCTTGGTGGAATTCCTCCTTCTTCAGAATGCTGAGTGCCTTCCTCCCTATCAGTCGGCATCTTGTCCCCCACGAGCCCCTTCCAGCCTGTCTTTCATCCTCTGGCAGCTGATTACCTGCTGTGCTTGCTGCTCCAGCAGAAGCCTACTTTGCAGCATTTCCTGGGAGTGAATTCAGCCTGAAGGGGCTTTGCCTCCGCCTTTGAGATTAGCAGATTCAGTGGGTGGCCACCTGAATGCACACAGAACTCCTTTTTCTAAGTAACTCCCGAGACCTGAGCTTTCCAACACTTGTAACTTTAAACCTCAATCCACCTAGGGGAGGGAGGGGGCCTCAGAAGATGACTTTGCAATGCACATCTCGGTCCTGATAAGAGTCTCCATTAGCCCACCCTCACTGGTTGTGTTATCGGGGAGGTTGGCGGGCCACGGGCTCGGGATGGAAAAACAAAAATACTGGCTATACTGGATTGATTGTTGATAATGTCATTGTTGATTAATTAGTTAAGATGAGGTCATACTGGAGCAGGATGGACCCTTAATGCAATATGACTGGTGTCCTTATAGAAGAGAAGAGAGACACGGAGACACACACACACACAGGGAAGATGATGTGAAGGCCTACAGGGAAAATGCCATGTGACTATGGAGATAGGGATTGAAGTGATAAAGATGAAAACCAAGGAGCACTAGGAATTGCCTGCAACCACTAAACACTAGGAGAGAAGCATGGAGCACATTCTCCCTCTGGACCCCAAGAAGGAGCTGACCAGTGGACACCTTTACTGTGGACTTCTGGCCACCTGAGCTGTGAGAGAATAGATTTTTGTTGGCTCAAGCGACCAGATTGTGGCACTTTGTTATGGCAGCCCTAGGAAATAAATACACTACCATTTTAGGATGAGTGGGAAGATGAGCATCAGCCAGGGTGGCTGAGATTTTTCATTGCAGACCTGAATGCAAAAACTCTGTTCTTCTTGTGCCCCTTTGTCTGGGAGCCCCTAGGGCTATTGAACAACCTGGGAGTTGACTAGGCTAGGGTTTCTCAGATGGTGGGTCTTAATCCATTGGTGGGTTACAAGATGAATATAGACCTTCATTTTACAAAATAAAATAGAATTATGTAGCAAAGAAAGAAAATCCCAATGTAATACACAGTGCATTTGCTTCAAATATGTATATTTATGATGCTTTCTATGTGTCTTTAAAAACATATGGGTTGTGGTCAAAAAAGTTTGAAAAAAATTGTATTAGGCAGGGCTTCTGTCTTTTTATCTTCACAACAAATTCTTTGAAACATGTTGTATTACCCTGAACTTTATGCATCAGAAGAGTACAGCTCAGAGCTTACATAGCCTGTCTATATAGTAAGTGGTAAAGCTGGGAATTGAATGCAGAACTGTCCCATATTTGCGCTTTCCCCCAACCCCACACTGCTTCTACCCAGCTCTAAGAGCTGAATTGGAACTAAGCAGGACTTTGGTCTTGGACTAACATGCCGTGCTATTTTCCCAGTTCCCCCAAGGTAGATGGAGATGCCAATGGCCAAGGTGGCTCAGCAAGCTGCTGCCCCTTGGCCCTGGAATCAGGAAATCTGTCCCTTGAGGCACCTCAAGAACTTGACTATGAAAGGGACTCAAAAAAAGTTTAATAGTTTGCTTTGGGTCCAGGGGAGTGGGCTCATGGGCAGCCTCCCTTGAACCCCTGACCTTGGCATTGGTTGATTTTTGCACTGGGTCACAAAGAGTTGGCAAGGAACACGTGTGTCTTAAAAGAGAGTCCTGGGAAGAGAGGCTGCTCACCTCAAATACTAAATAACAAATGGTGGGCTTTCAGGCATGATGTCCCCTTGAAGACTGTATTATTCTCATTACCAACAACAGCTGGTCAACCTAGACCCCCACCCAAAAAAGAACTGAATTGTATTTAGTGCGCCATACACATTTCCTATACAAGTGTGTCTAAGTGGAGTTTGGGGGTAGGATGTTTGGGAGAGAGGAATAGTGGGTACATTGAGGAATGCATGTCCGAAACCCTTTAACATTAACATCTGTTAGGCTCATCGTCACCCTAAGTCACAGCCATTTATGTGTTTCTGCTCCTTCTATTTCACCACTGCCCAGTGATAACATATGAAGATAGAGGGGAACATGAGATTACTCCAATATAAGTGTATTTATTGGAAGGGGTCTTAGAAAGAGGAGGTCATTAAATATTTATTTTAGGTGATTGGGTCAGTCCTTCACTGAGGGGAGTTCAAGCAAGATATATCAGCTTTCTGATTGGAGGGCAAGAGCCACACGATCCAGGCACCATCTGGCTCACTTCCTCTGCAAAGTCCCAATAAAATGAAGGGATTTTCCCCCAAGATTAGAGGGCTCTTGTGTTCATCTCCCCAGGCTTGCCAAACAAGACCAGATGGCGGTTGGGTGGTGATGTGGGGAGCCAGGGTCACCAACCTGGCAGGGTAAGAGGACGGTTGCTTCTAAAAGTGCCATCAAAATGGCCACCTCTGCATGTAATCACTTTGAGACCTCAGGGCTCTTTAGCTGTTCCATCTTCTACCAGAGTAGTTGGTTAAAGAGTCTCAATAAGGTGCAATAACTCTAAATGCCACATTGCTCTCAATGGCTCCAAAATCCTCCGAAAGCACTAACCTCTTCCTAGACACAAAATTGCTACGCAGCGAGGTGCATTTGTACCATACTTAATAATGACAAAGTGTGTTCACATGCATTCTTACGTGAGGTAGACAGGGAAGGAATTACTATTTTTTTCTCTTATTTATTCAATTTGTGTTACTTTAATTTCACCTCCTATGAAATGTACAGATCTGAAGTGCCCGGTCAGATGACTTGAAGCATATAATGGTGTAACTCACACTCCTATCAAGTTAGGGAGCATTTACACCACTCAGAAAATAACCTTGTGTTTCTCTTCGCAGTCAAGCATGCATTCTCCCATCCACAAGGGGTATCATTTATCACTGCAAGTTCCAGAACTTCATATAAGTGAAAGCATACAAGATGTACTCTTTTGTGCTTGGCTTCTTTTGTTCAGGATAATGCTTCTGAGATTCATGCCTGTTGCTAAGTGTACTAGTTGTTCCTTTTATTGTTGAGTCATATTCTTTGTGTGGATATTCTATTATTTGCTTACCCATTAAATGGATATCTCAATTGTTTCTAGTTTTTAGCTATAATGAATAAAACTGTTATGAACATTCAGGTGCAGGTATTTTTGTGGGCATATGTTTTTTATTTCTCTTGGCATAATACCTAGGAATGAAATACGCTGGGCTATAAGAGAAATACATGTTTAATTTTTATAAGGACCTGCCAAAGAGTTTTCCAAAGTGGCTTCATCATTTACACTCCCACCAGTTATGAATGAAAGTTCCACTTGCTCCACATTCTACCATATTTGCTACATATTCTCACTATATATATAAGTGTTATTCTGTTAATGTGGTGAAGTATGTTCTTGATAATTCTATTTTTAGTATATGTGCTGCCGAAGCGAGCACTGTTCTTGATAATTCTAAATTAACCTTGAGTTTCTGAGATAAAACCCACTTGGTCATGATGTGTTATCATTTTGCATATTTCCAAAGTCTATTTGCTCATATTTTTTTTATGGGTGTATAAAATTTAATAACAAAAAGGTCAACAGTCAGCCACATCCTGTCCTTGTCAGTCATCCTCTCTACCCTTCTAAATTTCAGTACAGTCAAGGTTGGTTGCACAACGGGGTCCAAAGCAGCCCTTGGGAAGCACTATCCCTCAAATGTGGAGTATGAATGACTCAGAGAGATACAAAACTCAGCACCTCTTTCATTTAAGAAAAAGAAAAGTGGAGAAATTTGGTTAAAAAGAGCTAAAATATTCTCATAGCTGCCTGGGGAGTAGATCTTAATCCTTCCACATAGATGCCTTCGGATCCACAGGTGGCCATTTGGACTAATACCAAACTGAGTCCATTACTCATTGCCTCTCTGGCTCTTCTTGTGGCTTTTCTTAGATCTTTCCGGAGACTTTGAGTGGCTCCTGTGTCTATGACTACGGTGATGACCTGGGGACTTGGAGCGGGATCTGTGCAGTCTGTCTCGAGAGCTGCTGCGGTGACGTCTTGGGCTTTTGCTCCCATGCCTTTCTCGGCGAGGGGAGGGGCTCCTCCTTCTAGGAGACCGACTCCGCCTTCTGGGAGACCGGCTTCTACTCCTCCAATAGCGCAATGTGGGAGAACGACCGGGCTGGTCCAAGTCTCGGTAGCTTCTCCGGCGGTGATCAGGTGAGGGTACTCTCTCCAACGTCTCATCCTCCTCTTCCTCCTCTTCACTGGACTGCACATCATCCATGTCCTCTTCTAGAGCGCTGACCCGAGGCTCCAGCTGCTCAGCTTCCTCTAGCACATAACGTTTCTGTAGCCGGGGTAGAATGATATCACAGACTCTCTCACTGTGCAGCAGCTCATCAATAAACTCATCTACATGCATCAGTTCAAACTCCCCATTTCGGTTCTGGCTCTTGATTTTTCGATAGTCGTTGTAGAGAGGCTCTAAGTACTTGTAGCAATCAATTGCAGTGCCTGTCAGCCTTGTGTAAAGTGCTCCCAACATACGGACATATTTGAAATCTTCATTTTTGATAAACTCTACAATGATATCCTTCTCAGGTTGAATTTGAAGCATCTTCAAGGTCAAACACAGAAAGGGAGTTGGCTTTATGTTGCCACCGTAGACACCACCCACAAACCTCAACTCCATGGCTTTATGGACTACAAGTTCAGCCATCAGTCCAAAGCACTCCTCTTTCCAGTACTTGGACTCATAGATTCACGTCCGAATGATCTTCTCCACCAGATACTGAGGATTGGTGCGGTGGATACTGTGCGCATCCTTCACTGTACGGTTCGCCATTTTAGAACGCCTCTGCTCATATTTTTGTCAGGATTTTTGTTTCTACATGCACAAGTAATATTGTCTGAGATTTTTCTTTTATGTGGCATACTTGTCAGGCAGGCTTCAGTATCTACATAATTTGAGCCAGGAAGTGTTTACTCCTTTATTTTCTGAAAAAAAATTATATAAGATTGGCATTATGCTTGATATAGTTCACCAGTGTTTTCTTTGGGGGAAAGTTTTTAGTTACACGTTCAATTTCTTTGGCAAATAAAAGAAAATTTAGATTTTTTATTTCTTCTAGATTCAGTTTAATATATGTCTTTCAAGGAATTTATTCATTTTACACAAGATGTTGAATTTATTGGTGTAAAATTTTCATGACATTCCTGTATTATAATCTTTTTACTGTCTGTAATGTTTGTAGTGGTTGTAGTGATGGTTCTGCTTATATTTATGAGATTTGCATTCCCCCCCTTTATTAGTATGGTAATGGAGTTATCAATTGTATTAATATTTTTTAAAATAATTTTTTATTTCATTGATTTCCTCTATTGCTTGTTTTCTCTTTCATTATTTTCTTTCATCTTTCTTATCTTTTTTTTCTACTTTGTCTCTGCCAATTCGCTCTTTTCCCTCCTAACTCCTTAGGGTGATATCTTATATCATTAGTTTTAAATCTTTCTTCTCTTCTTATATAATCACTTAAAGCTTTATAATTCCCTCTAACAAATCCTTTGATTGCATTCAACAATTTTTAATATGTAGTATTTTTATTGTCATTCACTTAAAAACATTTCTCATTTCTTTTTTTTTAAAAGATTTTATTTATTTGACAGAGAGAGACACAGGAAGAGAGGGAACACAAGCAGGGGGAGTGGGAGAGGGAGAAGCAGGCTTCCCACAGAACAGGGAGCCCGATGTGGGGCTCGATTCCAGGACCCTGGGATCACGACCTGAGGCGAAGGCAGACGCTTAACAACTGAGCCACCCAGGCGCCCCAAATATTTCTCTTTTCTTTTGTGATTTCTTCTTTGGCTCCTAGCATATTTAGAAGTATAGAGCTGCATTTAGAGATTTCTAAAAATTAGTATTAATTTCTAATTTAATTCCATTGTGGTCAAAGGTGATACTCCTTATGATTTCAGTACTTTATTGTCTGTCTTGGTAAATGTTCCATTTGTGCCTGAAATGAATGTGTATTAGAGTTGGATATTGTGTTCTACAAATGCCAATTAAGTTGATTGATATTGTTCTGTCAATGCCAAGAGGAGTATTAACATATCTAACTATAATTGTGGATTCATCTATTTCTGTCTTTAGTTCTGTCACTTTTTCTCTGAATCTATTTTGATGTATTTTGAAGCTCTTTAATTAAAAGCACACATTTTGCTGTATTTTCTTGATGAATTGACCCTTTAATCATTATAAAATATTCCTCTTTCTCTGTGGTAATATTCCTTAAAACCTACCTTGACATATTAATATAGCTGCCCAAGCTTTCTTATAGTTAGTGTTTGCATATCTTTCCCTCTCTTTTAACTTCTGTGTCTTTTCTTTTTTAAAGTGTGCAGCTTTTAAATAGTGTCTAGTTGAATCTTGTATTTTTATCTAGTCTGACAAGCTGTACTTATTAACTGAAATGTTTACCCAACTTTGCTATTTGGTGTCTGTTTGTCCCATCCATTCCCTGGTCATTTGTTCTTTATTCTGTCCTTTTGAATTAATTGAACAATTGTTAGTATACCAATATATCTCCTCCATTGGCTTTGGGTTTTGTGGTGGTTACTCCAGAGTTTAAAATATGCATTCTTTATTTATCGTAGTCTATCTTGTTAATATTATATATATATATCATATATTTAATATAATAATACATTTATTATATATTATAAATGTAAAAATCCTACAATAATATTCCCTTATTTCTGTTAAGTCCTTGTGCTATTTTTACTACATTTTAATTTTTTAAATATGTTATAGGCCCCGTAATGTATTCTTAGTATTTTTGTTTTAAAAAGTCAATTGTCTTCAAAGAAATTAAGACACAAAAAGTTACATTTACCATTTCTTTTCTTTTTATTCTTTTGCATAGATTTTGGATTCCCATCTGCTTTCATTTACCTTCAGTCAGATGAACTTCATTTAACATTTCTGGTAGTGCATTGTATTAATGAATTCTTTCAGTCTCTGTTTAGTTTGAAAATGATATAGTTTCACTTTTCTTAAAAGAATATATTTACTAGAAATAGAATTCTAGTTTGGTGGTTTTTTTCTTCAGCATTTTAAAGATGCCATTCCATTTGTAGTTATTTTTATTGTTCTGTATCAGAGTATTTTTCATCTGCTTGGTTTTAAAATTTTCTGTCATTGGTGTTGGGAAGTTTTACTAACTTACATCAAGGTGTAGTCTTCTATTTATTTATAAGATTTAGGATTTGTTGAGCTTGTTGAATTTGAACTTATTGGGTTACTATATTTCATCAAATTTGGAAAGTTTTCTGACATTATGTTTTCCATTTTGGGGACTCTAATATCTCTTGCCTCTCCTTCTCAGTCCACAGTTATGCACGTTGGAAATGTATGTCATTTCTCTGTTGAAAGCCCCATAGAGAGAGAGAGAGAGAGAGCACAAGCAGGGGGAACAGGGGGCCCAGGGAGAGGCAGTCTCTCCACTGAGCAGGGAGCCAGACATGGGACCTCCATCCCAGGACCCTGGGATCATGACCTGAACCAAAGGCAGACGCTTAACCGACTGAGCCACCCAGGCGCCCCAGTAACAGTTACATTTCTTGTCTGTCAATCTAATTATCTGTATCATCTCTGTGTTTCCTTCTAATGACTGCTGTTCTCCTAGTATTAGGACATATTTCTTTTCTCTTTATTTGTCTAGTGATTTTTGATTGTATGCTGTACAGTAAGTGTATACAATGTTGTTAGAGGCCCAAATTATATTTTCTTTCTTTAAAGAGTGTTGCATTTTTTTTTTTTGACAGGCAGTTAATTTATTGACAGCACAGCTTAGTTTTAGGCTTTGGTATGAGAAACTAAGAGTTAGCAGGATGAGAAAGAGTAGCTCTTAATTTAGGGCATGGCTTTTTCTGGGGTCTTAACTGAATGCCTAGAACATTCAGTGCAGTTTCTCCCCTCTGGCAAGTTGGAGTTCCAGCATTTACCGACCCTGTGCCATCTCTGATATCTCCACCAAGTTCCCAGCTCCCAGTAGCTGTTCTCTGCCAGACCTTGTGGAGTCTGACCTGTGCATATGTAGCATTTGTCCACAGACTCAAGACGTCTATTATGTGTATTTCTGAGATTTTTCCCCTGCTTAGCTTCCTCTTCTTGGTATCCTGCCCCTCAAATTCCATCTGCCTCATCAACACCAAACTCCTATCTTCTTTCTCCATCCAATGGGAACACTACTCTCTATTTCAGATCCACTTCCATGCCATGATTTAGAAAGTGTTCTCTGGCATAAATGGGAAGTTATTCCATGTGTTCTTCTCTCAAGGGCCACAGCCCTGCAGTTTCTGTTCTCCAATGACTGAAAGCAGTTGTTTCAATTTTTTTTTTCAGGTTTCACAGGGCTTATGGTAAGAAAATAAGTCTGATACCCAGTACTGCATCATGGCCTGAACTAGAAGCCTCCACTAGTCCTGATTTTACAGATAGGATCATAGAGACTTATGAACTCCATAGGTTTTTACCCAGTGAAGGTCACTCAAGCTGCAAGTGTCAGAATCCTGACCAGAGCCCTGATTCTACCTTTATTTTCTAATCTCTCTGTACCACATTTCACCTTATATCAGAGCATAGCAGTTCAGGCAGTGGGAGATTTCTGTTATTGTGCCTGGTATGTACCATACAAGTGCTTCAGTCTTTTGGAGGCTGGATGGCTAAGTGTACCAGGCAGGCTTTAACTCTTGTAGGCCTGAGTTGGAATCAGATCTTCTACATACAAACTGACTGACCTTAGCTAAGGGTCTTCACATCCATCCCCTTATTTCCTTATTTCCTTATTTATATAAAGAGGATAAAAACACTCACCTTAGTGAGGGATATACAGTAATCAAATGTTCAGAGCTCAGCATTGTGTCTGGCATGGAGACGTGCTCCGTAAATGTGAGCCAAGCCCACTTAGATTCTGTAAACTGGGGGTTGGCAACTAACAAATGCTGTTCTATCTCTTTCCATGCACACGGCAAGCTGAAGTTGTTTTGTTTATGAAAACATTTTGAGACAACAGCCCTTGGTGAGTCCCAGGTGTTATTAATATCTCTGAATCACTATGCAGTTCTATAATTACCTTTACTTCCTCTAGCTATGTTATTTTTTCCCCTTATCTCACTAAAATGTAAGTCAGCAATGAAGTTATGAATTACCAGCTCCCTTATTCTCTGTTCTATAATTAAGGAAGTGCTAGGTAAGGGTGCTTGCGGAGGAAAGGTGTGGGGGTGGGTTAGTGGTGTGGGCAGTGTGAATGCTGGAGGCTGCTTACTGATAGGCGCTACCATGAGAGAGTCCACTGTGGAAGCAACTCAGCTTAGAGGATCAGAGCTGATTATCCAAGGGCTGGAGGGTGTAACCTGTCTCAGCCCATGAGGATTTTCTTTGTTAGGCTTTCAGTCTTGTCAAAAGCCAGTTTCCCAACCTGGCAAGCACTTTGTTTTAAGCCTTAGCATTCATTTTATTAGCATCTCTTTTTGCTTATACATGCCTATGAAAATCAACCAGCTATCCCTTTCATTTGTACCCTATGCTCATTATTTTAAGTTGGGGAGGGGAGGTCTTCAGCAGAATTTGACCCTTTATAGATATCCAACTGCTTAGGACCAAGGCCAGGAAATCTTGTAAAACTACTCTGCCTCCAAACCCATTGATTCTTAAAAACCCTACATCATGAAAAATGCTGTTAGGAAGTATAGTTAAAACATACACATAGGAAAAAACATAGTTTCTGATTAAAAAAAAATAAAAAATCTCTTGATTTGTTTTCTTTGACCAACAATTACCCCCAGGTTCTTAGAAAGAAAGAACTATAGCCGTTAAAGGAAATTATGGAGAGAAGTTGTGAAATAGCCTTCTTTGGGGGAGGCCTTTGAATAAATTCTGTCCTCCTCACATGTTTATAGCAAGGACATGAAGACCTACAGAGCCTGTGGTAGAGCCAGAGTTGGACCCTGTCAAACTGGCTTGAGTAGCTGCTCTTAGCCATCTCACTGTGCTGAGAATTTAAAAACAAATAAGAAACCTGTCTATAAAATCTGAACCACACAGACCTTTCTTTTGTCTTATTAGCAAAGCAAGTGTAAGGAGACAGGACAGTAAATGTGCCAGCTCCAGAATGTGACTTAATATGCCCCTTGTAGAGGAGTTACTTGATTTATCCCAGCCCTGACACTAGGGAGGGCCCTTTACATGGGAACAGGGTTATGTTCCAACTGGGAGGAAATTGTCTGAATAAAAAAATAATGCAAAAGGCATGAGCTGGGAACTTCCAAAATGACAGAATGAGGAGCTCCGTGGGCCTTCTTCCCAACAAAACCATCATTTAACTGGAGAAGATTTTAAAACAGTAATAACACTTACCTAAAAGTCTCTGAAAACTCTCATAAGGACATACAGAAAATGAAAAAAATATTCATTCAAGAAGAGTCTGTGACATTTGAGACATGACCTGCTCTTCCTCCATCCTCTTTCCAGTTACTTAAATGCTCTACCCAGGCCAGCACAGCCAAGAAGATGGAGGCTCCTTCTCTCCCCAGATCCCCATCTTGGGGCTGCAGTCTCACCCTGGGCAGGGAAGAGGGCAGGTCATTCTCATTTCTCATCTCCTCTAGTCCCATGCTGCAATAGCTCTGTTCCTGGTAGCTGTGATCAAGAGACCAACCAGTGTGCAGAAACTGTCACAAGAAGCATAATCACAGTCTTTGACTAAACATTGACTGAACAGCAAACTTCTGTGATCCAGGGCAACTTTTATAAAGCCAGACATAAAAAAATACTGTATACACCCCTGGCAGTCCAGAAGACTTTATGCATGCCCAATGCTCTGCCCTCTCTGCTGTGATTAGGAAGGCACCATCCAAGTTGCTACTCTTTGGCTGAACAAGGGGCAAAGCCATGAACCCCTTGAACTGTGATAGCAGTCTCCAAGCCACACATGTAGTAAAGGATTAAAAAATATAACAGATAAAGAGAACCTAAGCACAACACTTAACGAATAAATGTTTTGTGATGACCCAGAGCAACCCCTAGATAGATACAGGCAAAAATTTGGAGCAGGGACATTAGAGGCTGCCCGGTGCATAGAAAATAGATGTCACAGAATAAGTTCAGCCAAGTCCCTAAACAAATGAAAAAACGACCAAGCAAACAACAATGACATCCGCCCCAGGGAGGGGGAGGCAACAGGGAGTTGGTATCCAGAGTTACTACAATACATTGTCTAAAATATCAAGTTTTAAACAAAAAATTATGAGGCTTGTAAAAAAGCTATGAGTCAGTAAAACTGAGGTTACCCAGGTTTGAACATACTAGACACAGATTTTATTTTTTTAAACATTTTATTTATTTATTTTTGAGAGAGAGAGCAAGCATGAGTAGGGGGGTAAGGCAGAGGGAGAGGGAGAAGCAGACTCCCCGCTGAGCAGGGACCCCCAACACGGGGCTCAATACCAGGGCCCTGGGATCATGACCCGAGCCAAAGGCAGACACTTAACTGACTGAGCCACCTAGGCACCCCTAGACAAAGATTTTAAATGAGCTATCATAAATATGTTCTAAGAAAGAAAGGAAATCATGTCTAAGATATTAAAGGAGAATTTGACAACAATGTTCTCAACAAAAAGATTATCATAAAGAGATGGAAATTATTTTTTATGGAAATTCTGGAGTTGAGAAGTACAATAACTGAAATGAAAAATTCTGTAGGAGGAGCTCAGTAGTATTTTGAGCTGAAAGAAGAAATAATCAACAAATACAAAACAGACTAATAGAGATTATGCAATGTGAACAACAGGTAGTAAAAACATCTCAAATTTGATTAAGACTATTAATCTACAGATGCACAAATCTCCACAGACCCCAAGTAAAATAAGTACAAATTCACACCCAGACACATAATAGTCAATATATTGGAAGCCAAAGGTAAAGAGTATTCAAAACAGCAAGAGAAAAATGACTCATCACATACAAGGGATCTTCAGTAAGCTTAACATCTGGCTTCTTAACAGAAACCATTGAGGTCAGGAAGGTAGTATACAAAAAGAAAAAAGAACGTGTCAACCAACAATTTTATAACCAGCAAAACTGTCTTTCAAAAATGAAGGCAAATTAAGACATTTCCCAGATAAAAACAGAAAATTCATTTCTAGCAAATCTCTGCTACAAGAAATACTAAAGGTAGTTCCTCAGTCTGAAAGCAAGTGATGCCATATGGTCATTCAAATTCTTTCTCTCTTTCTCTCTCTCTCTCTCACACACACACATACACACACAACAACAACAACAACAACAAAGAATCCCAGTAAAGGTGATTATGTGGGTAATGCTAAAATATAAAATGAGGTCACAATGGCCAGGTGCCTTGTAACCCCATTCAGGCAATCTCTCTTCCATTGTCTTTTCTTCAACTACCTCTTCTTCAAACTAGCTCACTTTTGGCATCCAGTCCCTTCCCAGTTTCATTCTCATCACTGAACAATCTCTCTGTCACTATGTCATATTCCTTAAGGTTTTTGGCCCCTGGTTCCAAGGCTTCCTCTTTATACAATTAATGCCCACACTGCTGGTCCCCGCCAACATCCAGGCTGATTGTGCCTTGAGACTTCAAGGTTCATTCCCCTGACTTCAGCTCCTGCAAGTATGGTCACACCCTGGACTCATCACTGGGAGCTACTCTTCTGGCATTTCCTCTCTTACAGCCTCTTGGCCTTCTTCTCCCAGTCCCACTGAACCTGTCTATCTCACCACCTTAGTCCTCCTAGATACTAGTAAACCATCTTAGGATAAGGAGCTCTGTGACGCTAAGATCCACTTTATAAATCTGCATCCAACTTTCCTGGCCAGACATCACTTCTTATCCACAACTTCATTCTGATGTCCACTTGGTCCCTGACCTCAGTCTTGGTTGCCCCTTACCCTTGAATAAGACCACAGGTTTTCTCTTTTTTTAGACTTGATCTTGTTCCTTTGCTCTGTGGGGTTTTTGCATGCACCCTCAGGCTCTCTTTATCCCCATATCCCGCTTATTAGCCAGCCTTCCCATTTAGCCCTGTTGGTCTGTACAGCCGGCCTCACCTGTAGGGTGGAATCAAGCAAAATCTACTCTTCTGTGTCCCACACACCCCAATCCCTTGACCTCCCATCTATCAACTCTCTTAACAGGTTCTCACTACATTACTTCCCACACCATCCTGAATTGTCTTTCTTTACCTTTCCTCCCAGCTACTGCTCCAACCCTTGACACACCCCTCTCTCCCAGTAGATAGCCTCCCTTTCTATTTAACTCAGAGAAAATGTGTAGCTGTCTCATTATATGTGAGAGTGGAAACCCATTTGTGTTTGTGTGACAGAGACTTCTGAGCAGGTGAAAGGCATTGCTGTGGAAGAGAATAGACCCTCTGATGCTCATTTCCTGCAGGGGTTTCCATTCCCAGGTGGGCACTGGGGTGGGAGCGGGGCTTCACTTTCATAGTCCCTGCTACAGGGAGAGGGAGCACAGAAGCCTTGAGCTTAAACTCGGCCTTAGAACTTTGGCCTAAGAATTTAAACCTTCACAAGAAGAACAGAAATAGTAAAGCTTGGTGAACAGGTTAAAGGTAGACTCAGAGGCCAGCAACAGGCATCTCTGAAAGCCACAATTTCTCAGGGAGGAATTTGGATGTGACAGATGGGCTCCTACTACCAGGAGGAAGAAATGCATGTGGACTCCTCTGTGAGCATTGTTCACAGCAAGTATCAGAATTGTTTTCAAAGAGGTCCAAGCCAGCAGATAAAGTGAGGTATGCATTGGAGAGAGGGCCATTCTCCCCCCCCCTTATACCCTGATGCTGAGACCCCAAGGTCCTCCTGGCACTAGGAACAGGAGGCAATGGGAGCATCAAGGGGACATTATTGTCATTCCTGACACTGCATTCTCATGTGGGGCACTGGCAGACTTGGCACACTGGCAGGCTTGGCATTGGCAGGGCTCACCCAAGCAGCTGAGGAGATGCAAACACACCCACAGGAACTAGAGTCCAAGAGGAAGACAGCTGCCTGCCAGCCCTACAGAGCCTTCGTCACTTCACTTCCAGCCAGCTCACTTACTTTCACCCCATGGTTAAGCCTTACACACACACACACAAACACACACACACACCCCCCAGCATATACGCATACACACCACACCTCACACACGCCCTGTACCCTTAGTTATCAGCCTCCTCTTGTACCTCCAGACTTTCCCACCCCTTGCTACATTGCCTCTCTTGCATGCATAGTCCAGGCACTCCCATCAGGGGCAATCACCTGTCAGTATTTTCTTTCCAACAGATTATTGGCCATCCTTCTCTTCACCAATACATTTCTTGTAAGAGTTTTCTGCACTTCGTCTCTCATCTTTAATCAGTGCAGTCTGGATTTTGACTTTAGACACACCCACTGCAACACACCCTCAGCAAAATCACAGCCAGCTCCAAACCGTTGGATCCGTGGATCTCTCCAGGGGTTTTACCATAATCAGATCCTTGGCCGCGTTTGACTGACCACTCCTGGCAACCCTGCTCTCCTTCGTTCCCCCAGGGCACCTCCTTCTGGTTCTCTTTCTTTCACTGCTTTTTGCTCTTTCTCTGACTGGTGTGCAAATGGTGCTACCCTCCCCCAATTCCAGATATAACTTCTCATCCCCTTTCTCAACAATCTCTACTGGAGAGTGTGTCCTCCCTCTTCCAGCTTGAAGTACAATCAGAATCTTATTCTCAAATGCGGCTGAGCTCTGGAGGGCAGATTTCAAACTACCCACTGGACAGGTCTTTCTGGAGGCTGGGAATCTTTCAGGCACCTTAAACTCCACATGTTCGAAATAGAACTTCTTTATATGTCCCTCCAATAAAATATTGTGGTATAGAAGAAGGAACCTCATGCCCTCTCTCCTGTCTCTAAAATGAGTGTGCAGTTTGGGACTATCACTACATTTAGTGAGAGTGTCACTAGTACTGCTTCCTAATCACAGATGAGTTGAGCCCCAAGGCAGATCAGCCAAAATGAGACGAAAATGCTCTCTGCAACTTTTATGGAAAAAAAAACTTACCACAACTAAAGACTTTCACAACTGCTCCATTCTTTTCTCTAGGTAATTACATATTATATTACCACTAAATATTATCCCAATCATAAAACTGATGGGACTGATCCGGGGACATTTCACCGCTATTGCATGCCAGCTCTGAGTTGTGCAACCCTCTTCTTCCATGGTCATCAACAACTTGCCCATCTAAACCCTGCAGGCACATTGCCTCTCCCTGTCTGATACTGTTGATGCGCAGCACACAGGAGAACCCAGTTACTCAATTTGGAGTTTGCAGACAGAGTGTCAGTCACAACCAGAGTCTGGGGAACCTTCAGCATGGATGACATTACTGTTCTGCATCCTTGTGGAGAAAGGAATGGTTGGGATTTGGCTCTTGTTTTCTTGTTGATGTCAGAGAGGGAAGGAAGGTAGAAATATATCTGTGTTATAAGTCACAGTGCCTCCAGCAAGAACCGCTGTAACAACAATGGAAATGCATTTTCTCACCCTACTTGTTGGTGCATGATTTGTTTATTCATGGAGAGACAAGCACACAGTAGAATATAAAAAGTGAAAGCCTGCAAAAAGGATTTTCAAATGGTGTTTATACTCCTATTAAAGTTCGTTCTTGTTGTCACAGCAGGAAGACCAAATCATAAAAGTACATAATGTACTTTAGAAATAATAGAGCTGCTGCAGAGGGAAAGAAGGAGGGACCGGGGAAGGGGAAGAGAAAGATGCTGGGGCTCACAGAGGGTGGGGGAGGGGAGAACTGAGGAAAGCAAGGACTGGGGCAGAGAGGAACTCTCTCTAAATCTGCAGTCCCCTTGAATTTCTCACTTGACCTACTGCAGCTCTTTCCTCTTCTGTGAAACAGGGTTTATAATGAAAAAAATGGTTTTAAGCCCCCAGAACAATTTTTCCAGAGATCCTTCATCTGTGAGTGGACGTGGTAGTTCCTCCAGGCCTCCACTACCTTCAAGTCTGTGAGCAGATCCAGTGCTGGGCCCACAGCTGGCTAACCACGAGGGCCTGCTAGAGAGGAGCCAGAACACACTTCCGTGCAGAACTGAAGATGGTTTGTCAAATTCATAAACTGCTGGAAGGGGTCAGTAGCATAATAATTGCCCTTCGGGATGCTTCAAAATGAGGAAGAGGGCATTATTTAAGTCAAAAGAATAAGAAAGGAGTAATGATCAGCTACGTTCCCATGGGGGAGCCAGGGGAGGAGGGGAAGCCAGGGGAGGAGGGGAAGCCATGTGCTCATGCTGGTCCTGGAGGCTGAGAGCCATTCTGGTTACTGCTTGATTCTGGCATCAAACAGTCTTGCACTGAATCTCTAGCTCTGCCAGCAACTAGTTGGCAAGCGTGTAGGCACATAACCTCTCTAGGCCTTTCTCCTCTCCTCTAGGAAATGAAAGTGTACAGGGGATGCATCTTGTGAGATGTGTGATAGAATTTTAAAGTATAGAGTGTGTAAAGTGCTTATCTCAGTGTGCCTGATACACATACACAGTGCTCAGAAAAAAAAAGTTGGCTATTAGCATGATCTTTCTGGTCTCCAGGAGATACTATCACTTCTTTGTCTCTGCTTTTTTCCTTTACAGATCTTTCCCTTCTAGTGAATGACTCTCTGTTACCCACCCAGATCTGACACCTGACCACTTTAGCCAATCAACCCATTCCTTACCGTGTAACACAGATGTGGGTCAGGTGGGCCAATGAGAGCCCTATTTAGTGATGTTTATGTCTCTGGAATTATCCTCTAGAGCATGATGTTGAGAGGTCATCCCTGCCTCTTCCTAAAAAGAGCTGATCTGAGGTTAAAGATAGTAGGGAGGAATCAGGGCTGAGAGATGGAGGGAGAGAATCTGGAAGGCCTGTCTAGAACCTGGGATCCAGCCAAGCCGGTCACCAGCACCACCAATTGAAACACTCCAATTATTGCAGCCACTGGACCCTCCTTTTGGCATAAGCTACTTTAAGTTGGTGTTCTGTCTCTTGCCACTAACCTGACTAAATGCACACCATCCGACTGGTTGCCAGTTATGCACCCAAATCAACTGTGGAGCTTTTAAAACACTACAGAGTCTAGATCCCATCATCCCCAGAGATTCTGAGTCAGTCCAACTGGAGGGGGTCTGGGCATCCTTCCGTTGTAAAGAAAGAATGAGGAACTGGGCACTTCCAGGAAGATCCAGGGCATCTTGGTCATGGTGAGGAGAAAGAAGCTTGGTGCTGTCAGGCTGACATCAGAATGAGGAATGTCACCCAGAGTCCTGTAAAGCAGTCGGAGATCACCTTTATTTTATTTGGTGAGAATTGGGCTCTTTTGGTAATAATCATGATCTTCTGTTTGATGCAACCAGCGATATCTTCATATAGCATTTTAACACAACAAAAGCATTTCCATCAACCCTTGGTTCACGTTCACTCTGAGTGTGACGGTGGTTTCTTCCTCCCCCTGCTGTGGTCAGCCCACACAATATCAGGGACTGCAGACAGGTCTTGTTTGTGAGCCCCCACACTCAGCCCCTGGAGGAGCCTGGCCAACCCCTACTGAACCAAGGGGTATTGCCTTTGGGCAATATCCAGTGGGGCCTTTTCCCAACCCCTCCTCTCTTCTTCAGAGGGCACTCCAACGACATCTTTGTTCAGCCAAAACCCTTTCCATGTTTGAAGGAAAAAGACAGGAAGTCTTCTTTGCTGTGATTCGGTATATGATGAAGAAGGGAAAGTGCACTGTTTTTTTCAGGCCTGTTCTGACTAGAGGGTGCTCTGAGTAGTGGCCTCAGCTATCCAGCTTCTAACAAGCTCAGCTGGACTCCGGGGTCCATGGTTATAACTCTGCACCCAATTCCAATGTGTGGGTTCCCCCCCCAACACACACACACATCAAGGGATTCTCTCACACCTGCTAGGTGTCTACAGTTTGACTCAATTCCGACATTACCTGGAGATAGCATCAGATCCCCCAGGTTGAGGGCTCAGTCCCTCAAGATTGCCTCCTTACCCCACTTCAGATGCCAATCGAAAGTTAAGGTTGTTACCTGTGCTTCTGACAGACCAGCTATAGATTAGAGGTTCCAAGATTTAATTTGCTAGACCAGCTCGCAAAGCTCAAAAGAAACATTTTACTTACTAGATTACCAGTTTATTACAAAGGACACAATTTAGGAACAGCCACATAGAAGAGAAACGTGTGTCAAGCTATGTGGGAAGGAACATGGAGCTTCCATGCTCTCTGAGTGCACCACTCTCCCCGAGTCTCTACTTCACTAATCTGGAAGCTCTCCCAACCGGTCCTTTTGGGTTTTAGAGAGGCTTTATCACACAGGCATGATTTGTTAAATCATTAGCCATTGATGATGATTGAACTCAATCGCCAGCCCCTCTCTCCTCCTGGGAGGTCCTGGGCTGGGATTGAAAATTCCAACCATCTAATCTCAGGTTTGGTTCCACTGGCAACAAGCCCCCAACCTTAGGTGCCCCCAAAAGTCACCTTATTAATATAACAAAAGACATCTTGATGGCTCTTCTCACTTAGGAAATTCCAAGGGTCTTAGGAGCTTGATTCAGAAATGGGGACAAAGACCAAATATCTATTTCTTATTATAAATCACAACATCCCAATGGTCTTGCCCACACCATCTCTCAACCTCATCTAATTCTACAGTCAGTGCCCTCTTCTGAACATCTCAGACTCCTTCAAGTTCGTGAACTCATGAGTACAATTTATAGGGCACTAGTTGCAAGGGGAGGTTTCTCAAAATGGGGTCCAGGACTGTCCATACCCAGTCCCCTGGAGACACTCAGTTGGGTGGGAGGTGCTGGGTGGGTGCAGATTCCATTTTCTAGTCCTCTCCTAGACCAGTGGAATCAGACCCTGGCGGAGCTGGGGCCAGGAATCTGCACTTCTAGCAGCCCCCGGGCATTCTGAGGCACAAAGTTGAAGAATCTCCATGGTGGGTGGGTCCCTGCCTCCTCTCTCCTCCTCCCTTGTTACATAGTGGAAATCAGACAACTGGGCCTGAGCAGGACACAGGGAAGAAAACAAGAACATCGCCTTGCCTCCCCTCCGTGCATCATCTATTAAGAGGCCTTGGATGAAAGGCAAGAAGGAAAAATGGTTCTTCTACCAAGGCAGGCATTTTAGAAAACCCTGTTTCAAACACCCTGAATTTTGAGGCCTGAAAATAGTTATTATTTTTGCCCTCATTACCTTCTTTCTCTATTTAAAATGTAATCATTGTCAGAAGAAAACTGCAGCTATGCACATCCCTGCCAAAGCCTCACACAATAGACACTAAAAATAGGGCTCTGCCTCTGAGCTCCACAGAATTCTCCAAGATGAAATATATATATATATATATATATATACATATATATATACATATATATATATATACACACCTATCACTGGAGGTCTGTCCTGTCATCTAGTGACATCCGTTTTGCCTTTTATTTCCTCAAAATAGCCTTCCCTTCTTTTCTGAATGACCTCTTTTTCCTGATTTGTGCTGGTCAGGGTAGTGCTGGCCTTGCCTGACCCCTTCAGCCACTCTTCTCGGGTTTTCTCTTTCGATTCATGATCCAGTCACCACTGGGGATGGAGCTGATCAATCTGGAACCTTCTTGGCAAACTTCCGATTTGCCTGCCACTGTGATGACACCACCCCAGTCCTGCCCACCCCTCACATGAGCCATTAGGTAAAAGCACTTGGAGGTTTGAAAGTAGCCGGGCCAGGCAGGAGGCTGCACAGGGTCAGAGCACAAGCCCCTGTGCTGAACCAGGAACTGTAAGGGAAAAAGCCACGGAATGACTTCACAAAGGAGCATGCTGGAACGATGTGAATGCCGGGACGAAGCTCCCTGTCTAAAGAGTGGGAATCTCACAAGGGGAGACGTATTGCTGCCTTGGCATTCTGGCAAATTATAACACCCGAAATAGCATGACTTCTTTTAAATTCCTCCTGGCATCTGCCCACAGCACCCACACCCAGGAAATGGTGGGCGGAGTCTGTTTTCACCCACTGCGGTGAGCTAGAACAATTTCACTCACTTCGTAAAAGAATATATGTGGGAAGTGAACGCAATACAGGCAAGGGCAAGACTCTCACGGAATGATTTCATTCTCTTTGGCTCTTCCTTCTGTGATGGGGGCCTTGCTGTGAGGGTTGCCCATACAGTGGCACAGGCCCATGGGTTAGGGGTTTCTGGCCTCTACTGATGTGAAGCACTCCCATCAACCCTTGGCTCAATTCCCTAACCTGGTGTCTGGAAGCCAGTGTGTTCCAGAGCTGGGGGTTCCAACACCTCCGAAGCCTTTCTGGATCTGGACCTGGTTTTCTTCTCTACAGCACTGCCCTGAACAGTGCCACGTGGCTCTGGGAAATGGGCCGAGCAGGCCAAGGCTGACTCCACCATGGTGTTTTATTATGCCGAGGAGCTGTGGTCAGTCGTGTTCACTTGGGTTAATGCCCATTATCCACAGACCTTTCCAACATCCCCTTCTCTGGGCATCTCTGGGCATGCTTTCTCTTGGGCAGCTACCACCACCCAGTAGATTTATTCCAGGAAAGTTATGTGTGAGAGGGATTTTCTAAATTTCACTTTGTGCTGAAAGCAAATAATTATCTTAGTAGTTGTAGAAGTTTGGTCTTCATGACGAATTCTCCTAACCTGTTGCTCACTTGTGCAAATTTTCACCAACTTTCTGGAAACATACACAATCATGTATGTACTGACTCTTTCAGTAATCTAGTGCTATGTTAGAAACCATTCAGATTTACTGGCTTAAAATAACCATTTATTATTTCTCATGATTCATTGGGTTGACTGGACATCCAAGATGGTCCTTTGCTCATATGACTGGTGCCTGGCTGGGTTGTCTGAAAGGCTGAGCCCTCTCGTTCAGTCCACGTGCTCTTTCCATGTGGCTAGCTTGAGTTTCTTTACAGCGTGGCAGCTGACTCCAAGCGTGAGCCTACCATGAGGATAAGCCCCACTTTACAAGCATGGATCAAACCTCTGCTTGCACCCATCTTGCTAATGACCGTTTGCCCAAAGCCGTCGTATGGCCAAGCCCGGAGACACTGTGACAATATTGAAAGCCAGGGCTCCTTGGAAGCTACAAATATAACAGACAGCCTACCATACCAATCATTCCACAAATGCAACTCCCTTAGGGATAACGGACTCTGACACACATTAAACACCATAAGCAAATTGTGGTGTCTGCTTTTCTCAGACAGGAAAGTGGAGCAGACGTAGAGCCCATTCAGTATAAGGGGAAGAGCGGCCAGCTCTCCTTAACAGGCAAATTCTCACTAACACCAGAGGAAGTCAGAGCACTGTTTTAGTCTGTTTCCTTTTGCCATTTTCATTTTACTAACTTTTAAAGATTTGAATTTGAAACACTTATGTAAGTAGCCAGAATAGTAAAATGAACTCTCTGGTGTCCATGATTCAGCTTCAGTAATTATCCGTTTATAGATGATCTTGGTTCATCCCACCTCTACCCATTGCCCCTACACACTGCCAGGTAGTTTTGAGGCATATCCCAATACATCATATCATTACCTGGAAATATTTCAGTGAATCTAAAAATAATTATGCTGAGTGAAAGGAGCTACACCATACTTTATAATTCTATTTTTTTTTTTAGAAAAATTCTAGAAAGTGCAAACGAATGTATATTGACAGAAATTAAATCGGTGATTGGGGATGGTGTGGGAGAGGCAAGAGGGGGGAATTACAAAAGTACATCAGACATTTGGGGAGTGATGGATATGCTCGTTATCTTGATTGTGGCGATGTTTTCACAGGTGGCTATGTATGTCACAACTCACCGAATTACACAGTTTCAATGAGTGTGCAGTTGATTTTATATCAATTATGCCACTCTAAGTCTACTTTAACATAACACATTAAGGTTGAAGATTGGGTTTAAAAAGAGTGAGGGTTTTAAAAACTGAATTAGATGTTTAAATAATTTGTTTTATTCTATTTTTATTGACACAAGCATTTAGGGATATGCAGTGCCTCAGCCATAACTCACAGATTATGTTGTATCATTTTTTCAATTGTCATTTCCTAAAATCTCTGCAATTTGGTATGCATTTCTCTTTTGACCTAAGAGATGTTTAGTAGAGGCTTGTTTACCTTTTTAAATTTTCAGATAGAAGAATCTTCTTCTGTTTCTCTATTTAGTTTCAGTGTCTAGGTTAACCATAGTATCAGCAGAGGATTTTGCCTTTACCATTTCTCCTTTTGGGAGTTTGTTGAGATGTTCATTATGGTCTGTCATGTGATCAGTTTTCATGTGTGTTCTCTTGACCTTTGAAAAGGAGATAAAGTCTCCATTTTCAGTATATAAGTTTTGACATATACTAATCAGATCAACTTTTTTACTTTTGACTTCTTTTTGTTATTTGACATTAATTCTGACATGAATTAATAGCATTGAAAAATTTCCTATGACAGGTGTGTTTCTATTTCTCCTTACATCTTCTGTAATTTCTGCCTTGTGAATGTTGCTATCATGTGGTTTTATGCATAGATATTCATTCACTATTCTGTCTTCATTGTGCAATGCATTCTCTAGCATTATAACATCCCCTTCTTTGTCTCATTTAATGGTTTTTGTCCTGAATTTCCTCTTCTTTGAGGGTAAATTGACAGCACTTGCTTTCATTTGGTTGTGCCTGTTTGCTACACGTTGACCATCCTTTTCAGTTTCAACCTTTATGATTTATTTACTGCCTGAGATATGTTGCTTTTATTTTTTTAGTTTTTTTTTTTTTTGAGATATGTTGCTTTTAAACAGCCTAAGATTTAGTTGTGCTTTATGATACAATGTGAAAATCATTTATTTTAGTAATTGAATTTAGCCCATTTATGTTTTTTGGTATGAGTTTGATCTTAGATCTGTCATTACAGATGGTCTTTGACTTACAATGGTTAGAGTTAATTATTTTTTTACTTTAAGATATTGCAAAAGTGATACACATTCAGCAGAAATCATACTTCAGATTTCTTTTCTGGGCTAGCGATTTGTGGTCCGATCCTCTCTCAATGCTGGGCAGAGGCACTGAGCCACAGATCTGCAGCAGCCACGTGATCACAAGGATCAACAACCAACACACTTACAACTGCTCTGTACCCATACAGCCATTCTGTTTTTCACTTTCAGTATAGTATTCTATCAATCACATGAATATTCAACACTTTCTTATAAAATAGGCTTTGTGAAAGATGGTTTTGCCCAGTTGTAGGTTAATGGAATTGTTCTGAGCATGTTTAAGGTCAGCTGGGCTAAGCTGTGATGTTTGGGAGGTTAGGTGCATTGAATGCATTTTCAACTTACATTACTTTCAACTTAATGATGAGTTTATTGGGATATAGCACTATAGTAAGTTGAGGAAGATCTGTATTTTTTTCAAGTTCTTATTTAAATTTCAATTAGTTAACATACAGTGTAATATTAGTTTCAGGTACACAATGTAGTGATTCAACACTTCCATACAACACTGGGTGCTCATCACAACAAGTGCCCTCCTTAATCCCCATCACCTATTTGACCCATCCCCCACCCACCTCCCTTCTGGTAACCATCTGTTTGTTCTCTGTGGTTAAGAGTCTGTATTTTGGTTTGCCTCACTCTCTCTTTTTTCCCCCTTTGCTTGTTTGTTTTGTTTCTTAAATTCCATATATGAGTGAAATCATATGGTATTTATCTTTCTCTGACTGATTTATTTTGCTTAGCATAATACTCTGTAGTATCATCCATGTTGTTGCAAATGGCAAGATTTCATTCTTTTTATGGCTGAGTAATATTCCATATGCATATACATACATATATATATACATAAATACATATATATGTACATATACACACACACCACCTCTTCTTTATCAGTTTATCAGCCAATGGACATATGGACTGTTTCCATAATTTGGCTATTATAGGTAATGCTGCTATAAACATCAGGGTGCATGTATCCCTTTGAATCAGTGCTTTTGTATTTTGGGGGTAAATACCTAGTAGTGTGATTGCTGGATGGTAGGGTGGTTCCATTTTTAACTTTTTGAGGAACTTCCATACTGTTTTCCAGAGTGGCTGCACCAGTTTGCATTCTCATCAATAGTGGCAAGAGGGTTCCACTTTCTCCACATTCTAGCCAACACCTGTTATTAATTTTAGCCATTCTGACAGGTGTGAGGTGATATCTCATTGTAATTTTGATTTATATTTCCCTGATAATCAGTGATGCTGAACATCTTTTCATGTGTCTATTGGCCATCTGCGTGTCTTCTTTGGAAAAATACCTTTTCATGTCTTTTGCTCATTTTTAATTGGATTATTCTTTTTTGGGGTGTTGAGTTTTATAAGTTCTTTATATATTTTGGATACTAACCTTGTATCAGATATGTCATTTGCAAATATCTTCTGTATATTGCTTTTTAGTTTTGTTGATTGCTTCCTTTGCTGTGCAGAAGCTTTTTATTTTGATGTAGTTCTAGTAGGGGTTTTTTTTGGTTTTGTTTCCCCTGTCTCAGGAGACATATCAAGAAAGAAGTTGCTATTGCCAATGTCAAAGAAGTTACTACTTGTGTTCTCTTCTAGGATTTTTATGGTTTCAGGTCTCACATTTAGATCTTTAATCCATTTTTAATTTATTTTTGTGTATAGTGTAAGAAAGTGGTCCAGTTTCATTCTTTTGCATGTTGCTGTCCAGTTTTCCCAACACCATTTGTTGAAGAGACATTCTTTTTCCCACTGGATATTCTTTCCTGCTTTTTTGAAGATTAATTGACCATATAATTTTGTGTTCATTTCTGGGTTTTCTATTCTGTTCCATTAATCTATGTGTCTATTTTGTGTCAGTACTGTACTGTTTTGATCACTACAGCTTTGTAATATAACTTGAAGTCTGGAATTGTGATGCCTCCAGCTTTGTTTTTCTTTTTTAAGATTGCTTTGGCTATTCGTGGTCTTTTGTGGTTCCATACAAATTTTGGGATTGTTCTAGCTCTGTGAAAAATGCTGTTGGTATTTTGATAGGGATTGCATTAAATGTGTCGATTGCTTTGGGTAGCATAGACATTTTAACAATATTTGTTGGAAGGTCTGTATTTTGTTCTCTGAATACAGTGTTTTAAATCTTTCAATATAAGGTCTGTTTGTTTCCTTTTCTTGGGTAGGGGGTACAGGGTGAGAAATAGAGGAGAGAGGAAGGGAGGGAAGGGGAAGAGAAGAGAAAAGGTTTCAAGAGAAGGGAAGAGAAACAAGTTTTGATACTTAAGACAAATTGTAATATTGTTTTAATGATTATCTTTATAATTGTCAGACAAAATACTCAATCATCTGCTTTTTGAACTATTTTGAACAGTAATAAAATTCATATGTATTTTCTTCCCTTTCTTTTATCTCTCCTCCACTTCCGACTTTAGTCAATCATATTATCTTGATTAGTTTTTACTTTGGACTCTTAAAAATGTATGTTCTACTATTTGAGTCTTTAAATTCTTTTCCCTGTGTCCCTGATTCTATAGATAAAGCCATCGCTGAGCTTTCTGACATCTTTACCCTTTCCCATCCCAGTGTTTGCCAGTTGTGTTATTTCTACATTGTCAGAACATACGACACTTACATTCTATTTTGTTACTCCAATCCCCACTTCACATTTCCTTTTAGATCCAAACCTAAATATAATCAAGGCTTACAGTCACACTCTTGGCTAAAGTTTCTGCAGTTGAGTCTCAGTTGGACGAAGTTCATTTTCTGGTTGTTTCCTCAAGAAAGGTTCATGGAAACAATACTTCCTGAGTTCCTGCATATTTAAATGGTTTGCAATAGGCTTCATAATTGTCAAACAGCTTGGATGATAGAAAATTCTTGGTTTGCACTTTCCTTAAATATCTTCTAAGTGTTTCTCCATTCTCTCTTTTTTATAGAGATTTTATTTATTTATTTATTTGAGAGAGAGAGAGAGAGCACACAAGCAAAGGGAGGAGCAGAGGGAGATCATCTCCAGCAGACTCACACTGAGTGCAGAGCCTGATGTGGGGCTCGATCTCAGGACTCTGAGATCATGACCTGAGCTGAAACCAAGAGTCAGATGTTTAACCAGCTGAGCCCACCAGACACCCCTCTCCATTCTCTTCTAACGTTAAATGCTACTGGGTGAAGTCTGAGTTCAATCTGATTTTTTTTTCTCTTGTAAGTAACTTGATTTTTTTATGCTTTACTGCTCAAAGGATACTCTCTTTGAGTCAATAATTAGACTAGGCTATGTCTCATACGGTGACTGTCCTGGATCGGGTTTCCCTGGGAAGTTGTGTGAACATCCAATAAGTAGATTCAAGTCTTGTTTCATTTGAAGAAATGCTTTGAATTATGTTTTAAAATATTTGTTACTTTGAATCCATTTGGTTTCTTCAAGGACCCCAATTTTGCATATGTTGGCTTTCTTTTGATTTTCTGCTATCACGGTCATGTTCCCTTTAATTGTTTGAAACTCTATCTCTATTTCATGTAGTTGCATTTCATACTTCTACCCTTTGCTTCCTGTACAGCATTTGCTACAGTGACTTCACTCCTTTTGAGCCCCATCCAATTTGTCTTCACTCATGTGATGATGGCTTTATTTTTTTCTCTCTTTCCTGATTCTTCTGCTCCTATCTCATCACCTCTCCTTGCCTTGTCTTCTTGTATTTGAGTTCTTACATTTGTGCTTTGTAGTTTCCCTCTAGAGATCACATTGTTTTGCTAAGGTTTTTTTGGTTGTGCTTTGTCTCTAATTCATGGAGGAATGTTTGTTCATAATTCATCTCTTCCAGGCCACATTTTTCTGGTGCATGTTCTTCTGTTGACAGGATTTGCTGTTCTTTGTATCTTACAGCACGCTTGCATGGAAGCTATTCTATTTTCTTTTTCTTATAGAGTGTATGGGTTGGACTTTCCCGAATAAAGCTTTCTGTGGGAGGCTCTAAATAGGAGTGGGACAGGAGCAGCCTTCTAGAATTCTTGATCCCAAAGGACCTTTCTCTTTCTCTGTTTCCACAGAGACGGACTGCTTCCTGAAAATATTGTGTGATTCTTTATAGAACTCTGCCTCCTTGGCCTCTCTGAATCAAGCTGGGTCCACAGGGCTTCTGTGGCCAGCCCTTGAACCTCTAGTTCCTTCACCAGCCAGTGCAACAAGGGACAGGTGAGCAGCTCACCTTCGAGAAGTGTAATTTTTTTTTTTTTTGCATTTTCTAAGCCCTGCAGCCACTGGCCCCTAGACACACCTGTACTTCTTCCTGTGAGGGTTCTCCTCCTGACAGCCTATATGTATGTGTTGGAGACTATAGCATATGGAATTCCTTGGAGCTATGATTTCCATGAGGAGAAGGACACACTACCACCATGCTCATTTCCAAGTCCGATAATTTGGAGGAATTAATACTAAGCATCTGTGCTCTCCTTTGAAAGACTTTCAGCAGGATGCAGTTTGAGGCATGATGGAGGTACATTCTCCCTGCATCAATTTCCATCTCCCTTTCTGGTCCCTGCATGAATGTTCCAGCAGGTAATATGGTAAAAGACATAAGTGAAGCAAAGTAGAGAGCACATGTGTCAACCAAAAACACGCTACTTCAACTAAGGGGAAAACACACACACACACATGCAAAATGTACATGTACACACACACTTTGTGGGCCAAATAGAACATATCTGCAGGCTCCTGGTGTACCACCTCCAGTCTAAATCAGCTCTAGGGTCCTTTTCTGGTGCCTTAGAGTAAGGATCCCTATCACAATTGCGTATTATCTTGGTGGCTTTTCCAGCCCTCCACTAGTCCCTAAGGCTGTTCCTGATGATGACTTTATCCGTGTCACATGTGTTTGTGGAGAAGCCTTGTTTTTTGCCTGTATCCTACAACCTCATCTTTGGCCCTATTCCAATCTGATCTCTTTGCCTTTAACAGGTACCTCCTTACTATGTACGGCCTTAACCCAATGCAGCTCTGCGCAGGCTGGAATTGTCCTGGGCTTGTGCCGTATGCCAGGGACTCTAGTTGATTCCAGAATTAGACGTTGATCCCCACAACCCCCCAGTTCCCATGCCTGCACCCAGAGTATGGCCGCAGCTGGGTGGGGCAGCCCTAGGTGGAGAGGTGAGCAGAACGGAGAAGACCGGAGCACCATTGTGACTAAGCAACTTGGGTGGGACTAAAGGCTTCCCTTTGGGATAAGGCCTGGGAGGGGAGACCTATGCCCCAACATGTCACCTGCGGCTCTTTGCAGAGATTTCTGGGCTGCTGTGAAACTCCAACTGCTCTGGAACAAAGTTGAAATGTTGTTGGAGAGCAGCCTTGGCAGGGGTGGGGGCCAAGTGTTCTGGACACTTACCAGAAATAAACAGTCTGCAATGAAATAGATCAAGAATCCTTTCCAATTAGGACAGTTGTGTGGGGGGTTTTTTTTTGTTGTTTTTTTTTTCTTCTGAAGTAAGAAAGGGAACAAAATGCAAAAATCTGTTCTTTTCTTCCAAAAGACTTTAAGTAGCAAATAAGCAAGGTGTCAGGACTGGGAAAGCCTTCTGTCTAGGCTCTGAGTAAATGAACTTGCTTTTTGGTAAAGAGCTTGAGTTAAAATTAAACAGATACATATGCATAGCTTGCAATAGAATGATCCTGCATGTATCGCCTTAAAAAGAAATCAGAACATTTTTCTGAGTAGGGCAAGCAAAGAGAATCAGGCAACAGTCCCTCCTCCAGAAATCCATAAACAGCCCCACTCCTTCTACAGCAGAGGAAATTCGTCAGAGCAGCCCACCAAATGTCCTCGTGTTCTGAAAATAGATGGCACAGGTCTTTCTCTGGGCACTTCAGGACAAGGGCACTGGGGGTGTCCCCAGTGACAAAGGCAAAATCCATATTAAGGACTGCCCCCCCACCTCCACAGCCACCCCCACCCCCAGTGGGGTTTTCAAAGTCTGCATAAATATCTTCAGTCCCTACACCAATTATCTACGTTGGCCTGTTTTTATGTACATTTGAATCCAGTTTCAAATTCCAATTTAGATTCTGTAATCTCAAGACCTAGAATAGTGCTTGGCTCGAGTTGGTGCTCAATATATAGCTGGAGGCTGGATGAATCTCATGCCTTGCTATTGCTTCTAGTCTTTTAACTTCCTTCCGTCTCCTAATTTCAACTGTAATTGACTCTTTGAAAAGCGGACCTCGAAAGGTCAGATTGTTTTCTATATAGTTTCCATACACTTTCCCCCCCATTTTTGCCACCCTGCAGAAGGCTATCAATAACCTAAGGGAGGGCTAATGGGAGGGACTGGATAACACTCCCAATTCTTCCCTCTACTAGAAAAACAACTGTATCAAGTTTACTCAAGGGACATTGGTAGATACTAGAAACAGCCCGAAAAATGTGGATTTAGGAAGATGTCACTTTTACAATGGACTCATCATAGAGGGCAAACTGTCTAGAAAGTGCGGCAGGGGGAGATTGTCTGCCCCTGACCTCTGGCAAGATATGGAGAGTGGGCCACACCATGTCTTTTTTACTTTCACACACTCACTTTCTTATGACCAAATGCTCATTCATTGCTTCTCCAAAGAGACCACTTGAATGTCACTGTAGGGTCTGGATTGACTGAGCCCAGCAAAGGGAGGTGTTGTACACTGGCACACACAGAGCTGAGGGAGAAGGGAGGGGCCCCAGGGCTGTTGGTATGGAACATAGCTGCTTTGTCCCTAGGCATTGCCATGGAATTGGATTTTTCCCCTGAATATAGCAACACAGTCAGGCCCCAAAGAACCTTGCTACCCTAAGATCATCTGATTGACGCAGGGACTCTCAGTGCCGTATGTGTGTGTATCTTCTGTCCTTCAGCAGCCCCATCCCTGTCCCCACACCCTCCCCCACCCAGCACAGCAGCTGCATCCTTGGGCATCTGGCCTTTTTGCCCGTGGAAACACCTGCCAGGAATCATAGGCACGGGATAGCTGCCTTTCCAGCTCTCACCCTCTCGAGAACAGTTTGACTCATTTACACTTTCCTTCTGTGCTCCAGCAATTACTTTTCCCTCCCCTGACACCATCTTCATCACCCCCATGCTGCTTGTTCAGAAGTGGTTCATGGGATGGATTTCAACTGAAATCTTTGGTAAATAATGTGAAACTCTGCAGGTACCGGGAGCTGCTTCGCAGCTGGTTGCGGAAAACTAGAGATGAACTTTTTACTGCCTGAGCCACTGCAGTCACCAGCGCAGTAAACTTGAGAAGCAGTGTTCACTCTTGTCCCGGAGTAGTATTTGGGAGCTGGGTGAGACACTATTGGATAACAGAAAACATATGCTTGTCCTGCCTCTCCTTTCCCCGCACAGAGCTCCCAAAACCCTTGTAAATGTCTAAGTGATAAGAACACTAGGAGCATGTTTTGTTCTACTGAGTCAACTCTGGGTGGGCTCCTGGATGGGAGCTGGTCACCAGAAATATCAAGCCATGATTAGAAGCTTGGACTTTTCAGCTCCACCCCCAACCTTTCAGAGAGGGGAGAGGGGCTGGAAATGAAGTTAATATTAATCATGCCTACATGAGGAAACCTCTAAAAATCCTAGTAGTAGGAGGTTCGGAGAGCATCCAGGTGGATGAACACATCCACACCAGGAGGATAACTTACCCATATCCATGGGGACAGAAGCTTCTATGCTTGGGACACTTCCAGATCTGACTCCATGTATCTCTTCATCGGGCTGTACATCTATGTACTTTATTATATCCTTTAATAAACTGGTAGATACAAGTGTTTCCCTGAGCTCTGTGAGCTAATCTAGCAAATTAATCAAACCTGGGGAAGGGCCATGGGAATCCCCAATTTGTAACCAAATAGGATGGAAGTTGTGGGTAACCTGTGGACATATTACTTGCAATTGGCATCTGAAGTGCGGTGGGAGCAGGTTTGTGGGACTGAGCTCCTAATCTGTGGGATGTGATGCTATCTCCAGGTAAATGGTGTTAGAGTTGTGCCAGTCACATTGTAGGATACCCAGCTGGTGTCACAGAGAGTTGCCTTGATGTGCAGGAAACTCCCCCACACATCTGGTGTCAGGAGTATTGTGAGTGTTCTGTGTGAGTAGTAAAGGAGACACACAGGAAAGAGAAACACAGAAGGAGGTGGAGGACTGGGTTTTTCCCTACTTAGGAGACTGAACTGAGTTTTTCCTTTAGAAACACATTTGTCGTTTGCATGATGTATTCATTTCAGAGAGATCTGCCGGTAATGTTCAGAGGACTTGATTAATTTTGACCAAGTTTGGTATTTGCTTTACGTTCCATTAAATCTCCTGCCTTGAAATAAATGTTCTTAGTTAGGAATTTGCAGAAGGGATTTTTAATGGATTTCAGTGCATTTCAGGGATAATACTAAGGCAAGAGCTCTGGTTCACAGAAACTACATGCTACATATGAAGTGGTAATTTCCATTATTAAGATCCCACTCAGTGTCCTCACTGGAAGACCACTCAAGCCTTACCATGATGGGGATACAGGGCACCATTTGCTCCTCTAAGACAGAGCAACTAAACTTTTTTTACTCAGGCCCCTTCTTGTGCATGCACAAATCGCACACCGTTTCCACCTTACCCTCAAGTCCTAAAAGGTCCCCAGGTGAAAATCACTGTATCTTTTGCATATTTCCTTTGGCCAAAAAATTTCGTTGAACTTTACTTTGGGTAGTTTGTGCTGCAAAAAAAAAAAAAAAAAAAAAAAAAAAAATACTAATAGCTTTTTTTCACTTTATAATGCTAAATGGTTCTGTATTGTTAAATATGCGCTTTTTTTTTTTTTTTTTGGTATTACATGTGGCTCCTTAAGTGTCCCTGATTGGGGGTGACATATGTGGGTAGACCCCACCTTTTAGACAATCATCATTCTAAGAAATAACTTCCTAAGAAAAAACTGCTTAGTGTTTTTATCACTGGTTTTGCAAACACTTAAGCCTACACTACCTCTACTTCCTGCAGGGAGAAAAGAGGGTGAGGAGACAGTAGGGCTCCACATGGGGAAGTGGCCATGACAGCTCCATCCAGAATTGACTGGAACGATCAAGTTGGGAAAGTAATCAGCAAATTAGTTGTATCAGAACAGGAGTGAGTTGCCCATGGCCAGTGGCCACTGCAGCCTGCCCCACTGCTTCCTGCTGCCTGAGTTTCAATTTTGGACACTATGCACATATTAACATGTTAGTAGCAACCTATTCATTGTCAGTGTTCCTCACTGACATTTGTAGGAATTAGCAGTTGCTGCATCACTAGCTACATCAAAACTCAGTGGCTTAAAACAATATCTATTTACTAATACTCACAGTTGAACTAACCATGCCTTTTCTTTTCTGATGCTTGGACATCTTGGGGCCTTGCTGACCCTGGAGGGACTGCTCCTTCTAGGGTTAGCTATTTCATAGGGAGAGTAAATGTTCATGTCCCTGGCTTTCACACTTGGGCCCCTTTCCACCAGCCCTAATCACCCCAGGGTCAGGATTAGACAACTAGGGACAGTCCTTATGCCTCAGAGCCTGCTAAAATTACAACACTTTAAACAACCCTGCTTTATGTCTGCTTAACCTGCGTCAGCCAAATGGAAACCACGATAACGGCTCTTGTCACTTTTCTCTCTTCTCCCTGTCTCCTGATGACCCTGGTGCTTCCCCAAGAGGCCCTCTGTGGGGTGGGTTGGTGTGCCCCCTTTCCTTGGGATCTGTAAGAATAACAGACTATCTTTTCAATGGTTTCAGTTGAAATCCATCCCATGAACCACTTCTGAACAAGCAGCAAGGAGGTGATGATCTCTTGGCCTTACCATACCCGAATCATAATAAAACCCATACATATTTTTTTTAATTTTATTATGTTATGTTAATCACCATACATTACATCAT